>NC_031770.1:73438447-73450947 GCF_001522545.3 Parus major | reverse complement strand
GGGTAAAGAAAATAAAGATAAAAGCTGTCATTCTGGATTTGAGTCTCAGTGATGACATATTTGCAATTTGTTTTCATGTTTTCTTACTAATGGGGAATATAGAACACTATTAGGAATACTTGTTACTGATAAAGGATTGAAGAGGACTAAATAATGATGATAAACTATTATTATAATTTAAGTCAGTTGCTTCCTATAATAATATCCATCCATGGGGATAACTTAAGCAAGGACAAAATCAGACGTCAAGGAAAAACCTCAGATGAAATCTAGGTGGATCCTGGATTTATACTGTAGATTCTATAAATTAAGCTCCATGTTCTTAAAATATTTGGTAAAATGGAAGGGGAATTGGGCAACAAAGTGCCTCTGAAGCTCTCAGAGTTTGTGAGACCTAGTGGTGAGGAGCCTGAAAATTAAAGTCTTTATTGTCAGTACAGTTTTATGCATTTTTAAATGCTAAGAAAAATGTTATCATTCTGACCACGTGCATATCAACTGTAGTTGAATGGTACATTATTATTAATTTGGTTTATACTCTTGTATCTGGAGACCTGCCAAGAAAAAGACCCTGCTGCCAGGCCCCATACAAACACAGTGACACTTCCTAGCCTGAAAGTTTAAACTCAATGGACAAAATAGAGTAAGGATATGGGAACAGAAATGCATGAGGTAATCAAAATTAATTAATGATGGCTTGAAAACACCATAGAAACATTGCAATCTTACAAAGATTTGCTATCTCAACCCTTGCACTAGGATGCAACCAGGGCAACCTAGATCTCTCACCGTATGTGCATGGCTAATTTCCATTAACCATTTGTGTTTGAGGAGAACAGAGATGGAAGGGATGGAAAGCAATTCAAACTAAGGTCTAGAAACATTAAGGGGGGGAGAAGATGGGTGTAGAATCAAGCAGGTAATTTCCAGTACCATTCCTCAACCACGTCTTCACCAAGGTTTGCTATCCCTCCCACACTCACCCCCCTTCTAACTTTTATGTTGTCTGTCCTCCATCATGAGCATGATGAAGAGACCTGTCTCCACTCAAGACTCACGAGGGTTCCTCACCATGTGTTGCAAAGCCTGCCTGGATCTCCTAATGAAAGAGACTGGTGACTGTTCTCAAAACAGAAGTCCTCAACCAGTTTGTTCTCACCCCATAGTGATTTAGGCTGTATTTTGTTGGATAGTGTGTGTGAAAGTTATGCTGGGCACTGTGAAGATCTGACTGAAGTCAGATTTGTGTTTTGATGGGTTGTGAGTAATGGCAAGTCTCCTCTCTCTGTCTTCCTGCAGAGACTGTCATTTAAGGCAGCTCAGCTGATCCCATCTGTCATACCAGAGATCAGCAGGAGAGTGCAATTCTAATGCAGCCAAATCTTTTCTTGTAGAGGCCATTTTTGTAAATACTCAGTGAAAATAAAATCCAAGCCTCAGATAAGGCAGACCTGCAAACTCAGTATTCTCAAGATACCTCCACAAAATATTTAAGGTATATGTGAACTTGATTCGTGGTCTGTTCTCCTGTATGTTCCATACTTGCTGCTTGTGTTTACAAGAGCAAAAGGAGAATGTCTGCAGACACAAATAAGCAGTATTAGCAGAGTAATTCTTCAGAAGTATGCTTATTCTTCCAAAGGCATTTGCATAATAATAAAGGAAGAAAGGGATATAAGGTAAACTACAAATCAGCAAAATTATTTCTAGAAATGAATGCTTTTCAAAGTTTTCCAAGAGGCAGTGGGAGCTTCTTGAAATCGATGAGGTAATGAAGTGATGGAAAAACAGAACAAGAGAAAAACGAAAAAGGATGAATATAGTGCTGTTAAATGGCCACTTGTCCAGGGGTTATGGAATTTACCTGGAGCTTGGGTGACCCTGGTCTGCATCAATACGCTGTTAGAGTTTCCCTATAGGAATTTTGGAATTCCCTTTTGTGCCTCATCTTACCTATAAAGCAAGGACTGAAGTATTATCCAGTTCTGGGAGATGCAATCATGGTTTTAAAGAAATGCAGAACAAGTTCCCCAGAGATCCTGTAGTTTTAATAAATGAAGCAACAACATTCGTCCATTTCAATAGGACTTGTTACAATGTCATAAATTCTACTATGTACTAAATTCTACTACTAGTCCCTATCTAGGAGGGAAAACTCAGCAGGAACTAGAGAATAAATCAGGAACATTTGTTCCAAGGCCTATGGCACTGACTGCTCAGTGGTCCTTTGTCATGAAAACACATGAGCACATATATATATATATATATATATATATATATGTATGTATATGAAATAATCTCTTCCATGCCCAGATCTGATGATGGAGACGTTTAAAAATTCCTAACATAAAAAGTTGGTATTCAAACATCCAGTTACCAAAAATAAATTTAAAAATATCAAAAACTTTGCATTCACTGAACAGAGTTTGCTGTATAATGCATAATGTTTGAAAAGTGCTTGAATTGCAGCACACATTTAATTTTTGGTAATAAAACATTAAGGATGCATTTTTGGTTGGATTATTCCATGATAAGCTGCCTCACAGTGCAGGTAAGAGTATAATAATATAATGGAGGGAATTAGCAAAATTATCTGTGTCTTCCTGGTCCTGGCCCTGAAACCAATACCACTGTTGGCATCTGGAGGCTGCACCTGTCATGAGTTATGGCCCTTATTTTTACAGGAAGGATAAAACTGGTATTTCAGTGCCATTCATCATATTTAATCAACTCTGTGGCTTAGTATAAATGCATTTGTATGCCAGTATTGGAAACAAGCATAGGAAATACAACCAGTTGACCGTATATGTTAGACATACCTTTTGTAATACTTTCTGTTGCTAGAATAACCAGGTCACTTCCAGGGCTAGTTTGGCAGAGCTGAAATTGCAGGCTCTGTGTCATGAATGAGCACAGTACTCTCTTTAAAATCTCATAACAGAGAGAGTTAGAGCTTCAGCTATTCTATGGGCTCTGAATTGCCTGGCCAGAAATGTGGACCCAGGGTTCATGTTATCCCAAAATATTTGATCATACAACCAAATTCATTCTGCTCACGAGGGCTCTCAAGATGTCTGGGTGAGAGAAATGTCTTATTTTCTGCTGGTTTCTTATGAATTATAGTGCTGATGAGTGGTGGAGCACAGAAGGCAGCAGGGCCCCATGGGCTGTATTTGACTTTCATGCTCTTCCAACAACCCACTCCACTTGCTGGAGCTCATTTTCATAGCAGCATTTTGGCCCACCTCCTGTCCACCTCTATACAACTTTTGCTACAAGCAGGTAACAAAGATTAAGTGATCTTCCCAGCTAGCTTCTAGAATGAAACTCCATCCATTGTCAAGCTTCATCTTCCTAATGTAGGGAAATAAGTTCATCCTGTGACTTTCCTTCAGTGAGAGCTTACTGAACTCCCCAGATACAGGTCCAGCCAGGTGGGAAGAACATCTGAATTCTGGCAAGAACCTCTTACCATGTTTCTGGACATGATGGCCACTTACTCTGGAGAAGAAGGTTTGAAGGTTTAATCATCAGGTTTCAAATAATTAAACACCCCAGAAATGTCTTTTCAAACTATAGCAGAGCTGTATTTGCCTTCCAGTTATAAGTGTCAGTAATCAGTAGTGCCATTGATTCTTTTGAATTGTCTGAATAATTTCCGCATCAGTAATAGGGAAAAACATGGCTGCTGTAGTTGAGGATTTTAAAGCCAGAAGAAGGCCATGACTTAAAAAAAGAACTTTTTGGTTTATCTAGTTCTTCTGAAATTGAGGGAGTTATACCTTGTTGCACCACACAAGAAGCCAAGTCATTACATCATTGTATATTTTAACAGTAATTGTGCCAAATTTGGTTTTGCCAGAGGGGTTGGACTAGAGGAACTCCAGAGGTTCCTTCCAACCATAACAATTCTGTGATTCTGTGAATAGAAAATAATAGCACAACAGAAGGAGAAGGCAGACTTTTTCTGATTCAGGAATATAATATTCATCCTGTGGGTTCACATAATGGACAGTGAAGAATAGCGACTTAAAAATCTGGGTTCATGCTTTCAGAGTGTAAAATTTTTATGAAAATAAAATTGGGTATCTGTAGGAATCCTTATATAAAAAAGTAATGCCAAGTAATACTGTCTAAAATTCTCTTTTCTGTATTATGTAATATGGACCAACTGGAAAAAATAAATAAATACATGAACAGGAGAACAAGCAAGAGAACAGCAGTGCTTTTGCTCATATGACTTTTCTCATTTTCAGGGACTTTGCAACGACATGAATCTTAGGTTCTTCATTAATTAGGCCAGAAACACTGTACAGGCATATCAGTTTAACTTTTCGAACACATTTCTGATTGTTGTTTGTAGGAAGGCATTTTTTCCATTGTTGTTTTAGCCTTTCCTCTGTTATTATGAAGAACAATATATATCATTTTTACTGCAAAGTGCCAGGCAAACCACAATATTCAAATGAACAAACCTGGATGGTTTACAGCTTTTGCCCTCTTGAAATCAGGTCTGAAAAATATAAGACCTAAATATCAATCCTGTAAGGTTTTAGTTTTATATCGGGCATAAATCTTAACAACCCGCACTTAACAATGAGCTCAGATTTTAACTTAATCTTTGGCAGGCTGAGAATTAAACCAGCACACACTCAGTTTTGTCTTCTCTCCCAGGCGGCTCCTTGAAAAAGGCACTGTCTGTGCCAGCAAGCTTAAAGGTTTTATAGTTTGTGGAAAGCAGATCCAGCACTGCTTAGGTGGGCCATAGGCTCCCAAAAGACCAAGAATTGAGTCTTGCACTCCCCAGCTCTCTTCTGCTTAAATAAAGTTGCTAGTTGCCTAATGAATGTTAGCTGTAATACTCCCTGTGGTCAGTGGGGCTGTTGTTTAATGAATTGCTTAATGTGCTTGATTACTGTTACTATGTGGAATGAGGGAAATAGCCAGAGAGATTTGAAAGACCCACTGGAGAATACGATGAAAATGAATTGGATCAATAAGAAGTTTTTGCTCATCTCTGAACAACGCATTATGTGCTTTATTGTTGGAGTTGGGGATAATGTAATTTTGTGGCTTGTTGTTGTTCTTTTTATAATTCAGAAATATAAATCTCATTTGACATTGGGTTTTAGGGCTGGCCTTCCTGGAGTTATAAATGTTCCCCTGACTCCAGTCCCGGTTACTCACATAGACAGATAAATTAATTAGGAAAACTTTTATGCCAATTACTTTATGCCCTTGGCTTTCATATGTTTCTGAAGAGCGGCAGCTAATTAAAGATATGATTCATAATTACTGGTCGATCGAGTAGTTGAGTAATGGAATCAGGAACTGTTCCAAAAAAATTATCCATCACATCATTACTAATTGTTACATAATACATAAGGATGTAGAATTCAAATAAAAAATTACTCACATTTGAAAGACTCATTCAATTAGTGGGTTTGGGATATTTTTTATAACAATTATAAACACAAGCTAGTTCTCACATTTTAAAAGATCACAGAGGTTTTATAAATATTTATAATTAAATAGGAGCATAATTTCCAGCAAGTAAAGGACTCAAGGGCCTAGCTGGAGGAGTGGGTTAGTAGTTAGTGAATTTATGGAAGCTGGAAATCAAATCTTTGGGTCAAATTAGGGCTCAAATGAAATGTGTATGATGGTGTCTTCCTAGTCCTGCCACAAAACTGCTCTAGTTTGGCAAGCATTGCAGGCTAATTTCTTGAGAATAGAAGAGCTGTTACAAGTTATAACTTGGCACTGAACAACGCACAGAAATTTGCACAGAATTTGTCAACACTCATTTTTCACAGTCAGCATTTGCTGTCCCAGAAAGAAGATCATACCAGATACCACAGCCTGGTAAAACTGGTGGAATAGTGAAAAAAAAAATTCCTCCAGCTCTTCCTTGCTAAGTTTGCAGATGTTCTGTGTTATCACAGTTTATGAGCAGTCATGACACTTCATCAATAAAATATGTCTGGAAAACTTAAGTATGGGTTCATTCAGTAATTCAGATACCCCACAGGTAAGCCTGGAAAATCTCGTGGTTCAGTTTTCTACTGGTTCCTTAGGGCCTAAAGCAACCTAAAGCAGTGTGATGAAGTCCTGTATACACATCTATATCTGCTAAGCCTTCAGAATAACCCCTAAATGTAAAAAAGCAGGACCAGCAATATTTGCAGCATGAGCCTTCACAAAAAGCTGTGAAGTTGTCCCAGCTAGAGGTTCAAAAGTTACCAAGAGAGCACCTCAAGAACTCAGAAGAATTTTGTCTGACTCAATATTTATTTGAACTTCCTGGAGAGCCTGACCCTGCATATTCTTCATCTCCTTCATCTACTTAAGTAACTCAGATCTACAGTATTATCTTTTTCACCTGCTCTGCAATGTTTTTTCTACTACACTTGGTTGGTTGTATATGATTAACTTAACCTACCACTCATTAGACACATGGCATATGGTTTGGAGGAGGATTAATAAATGTTTTGCTGTATCTGAACGAGAGAGAGAAAATGAATGAAAACAAACTTCCACTTCTGCTTGCAGCTTTAAAAGGCTATTTAGCTGCCATCCATCTGCAGGTACCATGTGCTGCTCTCCTGAATATCACCAGGGAACAAAAGAGAATTCAATTAACCATTTTGTATTCTAATTGACTAGCCTTGCTATAGATATATACAGCAGCTTGTAGGAGAACCCAGATGATGGGTGGATAAGAGCATTCAGCAGAAGAATGTCCTAAAGACCTCAAAGTCTACAGCAGTAAGACAGACAAAAGAGAGACAATGGGGAGATGGACCAGCAGAAAGCAATTGGCCCCTTCTGAGAGTTAACAGTGAAGTCAAGTCTCCTGAAGTCCCCATGAGTGCAGGGGGTCTCTGATGAACCTTCCTCTTACCCTGTAAAGATGTTCCAGGGAATAAAGATGCTTATTTATTGTTTTCTTTTAAGAAGCCCTTTTCTAATAGTGCTACATCTTTTAAAACTCTGTTTTGTTGTTTCAGGAGTCATTACCTCCTGATGAAGTGTGTAGAAAGGGTTTTTCCACTGCACCAGGTCAGCTGAGCACTTGGAGAGGAAGGTGACAAAGTGATGCATAGGAGTCTGCAGAGGTGTTAAGGATTGCAGCTGTAGAACTAAATGCTTTTAAAGCTTCAAAGTTAACATCCTAGGGAATAATAAAGTGCAAAAACAAGTAATATACAATCATGATATTATATTAGATGGGAAATCAATACTGAACCTGGTAGTCTTATTACAGTGTGTTTCTGTCATGAGGGTTAGTCAGAAATAGCTTTTTGGGATTAATGGTGACAACCTCTGACCTGTCAACATCCTTATCAAACACATGCCTGGCAGAGGCACAGATGCTCCTCACCTGCAACAGCACCACACTGTGAAAGGGCTGCTACAAGCCAAATGGGGAAAGACATTCAAAGATCTAGAAAAACTCCAGTACAGCATAACCTTAAATCACAAGATCCATTGAAAGGAAAAGAAAAAGAGCACTTTGAAATTAATTAAAGCTAATTTATCTGCAGCAGTTTTATTTTAAAACTTTTAAGCTGCTACACTTCTTGTTTATGAAAGAGTATAAATGTATTTGCATAAATGAAGCAGGATGAGGAAAGATGTTTGAGTTTGATACGGTTAGTAGGTTTTATGGAAGTTTAATTTCTTCTGATTTAAACATTAGAATTAGATGTTTCAGTTTGTCTAGGTGTTTGTCTAGAGCTAAAAACACCATGGACATATGTCAGATCATGTGAAGCAGGGCACAAGAGCAGTCAATTCTGTGTATCTTTGGGGCAGAGTCCTCTGTTGCTTTTGAGGGGTTTTTTCAATTTTTTTTTAAGAGAAAAGAAGTGTTATGGGCTATTTTAAGACACTGTAACCTGTATCTTAGAAAAAAAATTCATCTAGATTGCTCAGTGTGTATATCATACCTTCTGACTTTAAAAGGGAAATAATAATAATTTCCTACTATTTTTTTAATTACTGTACAAAATCATTTAAAGCAATTGAAAAGGAGCAGTTTTAATTTAATGGATGAAAAATTACATAGGCTTACTCTCATTATGAAAGTAGCCTTATAGCTCTTGGTGAAACAGAGATTTTCATATATGGGGTAAAATCATCATACCAGTGGTAAATGCTGCCATGTAGCAGATTCCCCTATATGCTATATATTTAATATAACTACATGAAAATATAGTCTTAAATTACAAAAATCAAAACCCCTTCAGCCATGTTTAGGGCTTGAAAAGTCACATAACCAAGACTAATTAGTCTCCTGTGGTTTATCAGTTCAAGTCAGTAGGTGATGGATTTTTCATAAATATTTGGGGTCACAATTCATTTTACTTTGATACATTTAAACATTTGATAACAAAAGTTATTTCAAAATTAAAAACCTGAACTATTGTGAATGTCAAAATGGAAAGCTTACTTTCTCTTTTTTTACAAAAAACTAAAAACAATATAGACATATAAATACAGATTAACTCAGTTTCAACAGAACCATTCTCAGGCAACTTGAAGAACAGCTGATGGGCTTTAGTCCGTGATATTTGGAAGGTGCTACAGCTTCTCTGAATTATCCTTAAGAATGGAGGTGTGCAGAGCTGCAGGAAGGCAAAAGGGAAGTAAGAAGTTGAGAGGTGGAACAGAGTACATAATTTCTGCATTAGCTAGAAATTTGCTACTTGCAACCAGTGCCAATTAGCAGCACCAAATAATCATGAAACTGTGAAGGCTGTCATTTCTGTCTCTGAAATACTTCAAACTTGAGAATCTCACGCAGTAACTTTCAGGCAAAGCAAATATTTGTCACTTCTTGGATTTCAGCTAATTATATGCTTTCATCGGGAAGGTGCTATTTATTCTGCATGCATGAACTTCTTTGTGGAATAAATATTATTTGCAAAAATGCAAGATAACATGGTTCATGCTTGTGTATGTCAACTGTAATAGGCACTATTAAATGAGATGTACCCTCCAAGCACATTTCATCATTACCACCTTTCTGATGTCAAAGGCAAATGTCTCATGTTGCAATGGATTCCAAATAATGTCCTAATGCACTTCATATGCCCCAAAACTTTCACTACGAGCAACAGCAGCTGGGTTGTGTCCCTACAACTGGTGAAATTCTGGAAGATTTTATGAAGTGTAAAGTTATTTTATGAAGAGAGGTAAGATCCATTATCTAAAATGTGGACTAAATTTCTGTAGGCTCAGGGCTACACCAGCTGGTACAAATTGGGCTGAAAATCTACTACACAGCACATGTTGCTGTGACCCTTTCATCCTCAGACTCTACTCTCAGAGCTTTCTCCTGAGCACAGGTAAGCATTAACACATAGCATTAAGAATATATGGTACAATACTGCAAGATCTCCCTGTCTCTGTCCTGACCCTCTGAGAGTCTTTCCTGCTGCCTCAGCGTGGTCCCCAGGGTGACTGAGCCCCTGGCACCCAGGGAAGTGACAGAGCCAGAAGGCTGGCGAATTCAACCAGCAGGACTTCTGCAGGGGCTGAGCAGAGGCATGAAAGTTCTCTGAGGCAAGACAAGGTAAATGGCCATGGGATTATTCACAAGGAGAATAAATGCCTGTTTATGACAGCTGTTCTCCAAAAGCACCACACCTCAAGCACGAGCAGTGAGACAGGAGAGACATGCTTTTCCCTCTACTTCCTTGTGCGTGTGATGGGAGCTGAGACACTCTCAGTTTGGGCTGGTGGTGGCATACAAGTAGGTCAGATCAATACATGCTCCTTGCAGTAAAACAGACAGCCTAAATTATTTATATTATTTTTGAAAAATAAAGCACTTGTTATCACATGATTCGCGCTTGAAGTTTTCCAAGTGCTTAAAACAGAGTCCTCATGATTTACAAGAACAGATTATTAGTGTCTGAGAATTTAATTGACTGCCTCCTCTCAGCCATTGACTCCAGCAATATTTTTTTTTTCCAGTTACCTGCTCAAAATAGCAGGAACTGCCCCTTAAACAACCGGCACAATTCAAGGATGGGAAAGTGTCTGTCCATTCTCACAACACAAAGCAAAATTTAAGGCTAAAAGCCTCAATCTTGTAAAACTGGCATTGTTGGAAACAAATCACTGGACACCTTGAAATCTCTGAGGGGAAAAGGAAAATCAAAGCCAATTTCTAATATTTTTCTTTGAAAAACTGCTTTCATTCTAAAATGAAGAGGCGTGTGGAGTATTTAGGTTGAGGTGAAGGAGATGGGCAAGCACAAAAGAGTTTGTCTGCAGCATTGGGAGTCTGCAACGCCACACGGTGACTTTCTCTAATTTATTCAGCAGTGAATTCCAGCGAGATCTCCTCTCAATCCTGTTTACACACATATGTTCCAATGTACAAGAGCCTTCCTCTCTCACATAAAAGCTGACACACAGATGTATAGCATGCACGCTGTACTTTCTGACTTGGCAACTGTATGGCACATCTCAGCTCCACCGTGGAAGTAATCCCCATATATGTATAATTATTTTTAATGAATTAAGTCCTTGAAGTGTGAAGATCCATAAAGATCTTTATAGTCTCCTTTGACACTTGAAGGTAAATATTTGCATTGTGCGCTTCAAATTAGATGTGCAGTGCCTGTTAAAAATAATGGAAGCTGGAAGTCAGGTCTGTCTAATGATTTCCTTCTTGATCATTGTGATAGTACAGAAAATACAGAGAGCAGGTGCTTGAGTCCTCCTCTGCTCCCCTGAGGATGGAAAGATCTGTCGGCAAAGTCACCCCTAGGGTGGATGAGAACATCCTTTCCAGAGAGGGAATCTGCTAAATAAATGGTCCCCTTCCCTGGTGCTTCCTGAGTGATAACAGGCACTTTCAGTTCCCTCTGCATCACTGTGATACAGACATTTTGTCACCTACAGCTATTCTATAAATTATGCTGAAACATTTCCCAGGTCTGCTGTCAGCAGGAAGGAAGCCCACCGGTGTCACAGAGGAGAACACAGAGGCTACAAGGTAGCTCTGTGCACTGAGGACTGCGTGAGAACACCAGCTTGCTGTGTTAAAGGAAGAAGGGGAGCATGGAGGCAAGGAGCCTTCCTGAGGTCTCCCAGAGCACTGTGCAACCCTGCTTATCCCTGTGAATTAGCCAGTGAGTAGCTCCATACCAGGAAGATAAGCTAACCAAGCTACATAGAGCTCGTCACCAGGCTGCCTAGTGCTCTTCCCTTGCCTTAGCTCAGCCATGTAGGTCTGTCCTCACCACAGCACAGCTGGCTGGGCAGTCCTTGCCCTCAGTCAAACCTCTCAGATTTTATTCAGAACTCCCAAAATTAATTGCATAAAATGCATTTGCTGATGGGGCCAAACTGTCTCACAATACTGGGAAGGGACCAAGTGGGTTTGGTGGGCTGGTGCTTGAGCCTCATCTTTTACCCCAACAACCAAGAGATCAGCTGGAATAGAGACAGTTTGTCCCAGTACAGCCCCAATCCACCTGAGCTGTTTGCTTATTACTGAGGCTGAAATATTTATCCCATTGAGGACCATCCTGTAATGCCTGATAAGATGGGGTTCCACCATCCTGAACTTAGTTCTTCCCTAGAAGCCCTTAGCTGGATATCATCATTCCTGCCCATGGCACAGTGGTTTGGGACTAGATGATCTTTAAGGTCCATTCCAAGTCCTTAACATTCTGTAATCATGGGATCAGTCTGAGATCTTAAAGGCCATTATGGTCATCTCTGCAGGGTGTTAGGACGACTTCATTGTCCAAAACTGTTACACCAAAGTAAAAGGGGATAAAAGGTACACATTTTTTTCTATAACAAGTCATGTCTTCCTGAGAATATACCTTAAAAATTGAAAAATCTGGTGCAGTGAAAGTTCTGCTGACCAAAATTTGACTCTTCTTGACCAAAACCAGTAAAATAAACACATGATTACCACTCCTCTATGCAATGTTTTTGAGTAAGTCATCATTCTATAGCCAGGGTATACACTGATACACAGGGATTCATTGACAAGTGCCTGCTACAATATACAATATCACCAATTCCCTACTAAAAAAGTAATAGAGCTGTATATAATGTGAAGAATGGCTTGGAGCCTTATTGTGAGTGACACAAGAGGAGGGAAGAATTAAAGAAATGATGTGTCACTCACTCCTAAATGTAGTGGTTGTCTGGTCTGTTGCTCTGATGCACTGGCTTTGCGAGCCTTGTTACCAGGAAAATCCCATAAGAGCCTCCAGGGTGGGTGAAGAGGCGGGAGGAGGCTGGAGGAGAGTGGAAAGAAAGAAAAGAAAGAAAAGAAAGAAAAGAAAGAAAAGAAATAGAGAAATGGAGAAAGAAGGGAAGAAATAGAGAAAGAAATAGAGAAAGAAATAGAGAAAGAAAGAAAGAAATAGAGAAAGAAAGAAAGAAATAGAGAAAGAAAGAAAGAAAGAAAGAAAGAAAGAAAGAAAGAAAGAAAGAAAGAAAGAAAGAAAGAAAGAAAGAAA
>NC_031770.1:73413886-73438047 GCF_001522545.3 Parus major | reverse complement strand
GAAAGAAAGTAAACTGAAGCACTTCTGTCAGTGTTACGTTTCCCCTCCAGAGAAATCCTTATTGTGTACCAAGTATCACAAGTGTGTATTTTATTGAGGAGAGGGAGAAGGAACAATCAGAAACTCTGTCACATTGGATCACTGTGAAAAGTAATGGTGTTTTTTTAAAAGGCAGGTATGTCTGGCTGGAGTAATTTCTTGCTCCTTTTTTCAATCTTATATGTGGTTCAGGATACTAGAAGAAAAAAAAGCCAAGCCACCTTCCTGCACACCATGATATGAAGGAGCAGAATATGTGGTGGCCTATCTTTGTCTATAGGTAGTCCAAAGATGGCCACCAGTTAATTCACCCCTTGGTACAGGTTTACATTCATGTCAGATTATACAGAGACACCTGCTCAGGTCCAGTAGCTTCATGCATGTACACGTTCCTATTGGCTCCCTCAGCCCTCCCGTCTTTTCCTTCAGGGTGATTTCTTTGAGAAACCCACAAACCTATCCAGTAGAGAAGGTTGGGGGAAAATCCTGGGTGTGCAAAGGATACTCACTCATTGATTTTCTACCAGCAAAGGGCAGGACAAAACTGTATTTGATCCCTATTTAACTTGACCAATCCTGTTGCAGAGGAATATTCTGGGTTAGTGAACAGGTAACATCACAAGAAAGTATTCCAAGACTTCATGCTTTAATAGTTGTCTTTTGCTAAAACAATTAGAAAGGGGCTTCATTTTAAAGAAAAATAGAGTCACTTTCTAACTGGTTAAACAAAAAGGGAAAGACTAAGCTCTACCAGTCATGGGCAATTATGCCTTATGTCTCACTTTGACTGTGGCTTTCTCTGAAAGCTACACCTAAGTTATGACTAAGCAAAGAGATACCATTTTGATAGATCTCAATCAGGAAATACCAGAACAAATTGGGATGGATTCTTCCATTGTGTCAGAATCTTGTTCTTTCTCAAACAAGGAATATGATGCCTCCCATTTCACCAATTACTAGTTTCAGTGTCAGCTTTATCAAAGCAATGATAAGCTCAATGCAAATGTCTTCCTAATGTTTTTTTCTGACAAAAGTTGTACCTGACCTGTGCTTTCATAGACAGTGTAGAAGAATAGATCATATTTTTCTCTTGGCTCTACCTGGTTTTTAACTAGCTGCTTAATTTAATGTCACTGAGAGCCCTCATCCAAGGAGCACGCAAGACTAATACTGAGCATTTCACTATGCTTCTTTTTTTTCCTTGTGTCAGGATTAGAATTCACTTGTGTTTAACTTACTCAGTTCTTTATGTCAGCAAAGCTGATCCTAGATTGAAAACTAAACTTTCTGAAGATATGGTTGTCCACTTAAGGACAGAACAAAAATATTTTGCCTGACTGTGTCTGGCAAAGCTCAATTGGCCTTTTTATGCCCTCCAGTAGCAAGGTTGGATTCTTGCAAATGTGCAGCCACTGTCAGAGCTGTATAATTGAAGGACTGACAGCTCTCAAGACTTCATTATTATTTTTTATTAGGGAATCTGTTGGCACTGACAGTTTTTTCTCATACTTTTCAAATACGCTGGATACTGGCAGCTGAGGATTCTGCATGACAGCTTGCATTGAAGTATCAGGGTATTTTTCATGTTGGTAGAGAGAGAGAAAAACTGTCAACACGAACAAAAAACAGAGCTCAGAGATGGTTTTATATATCTAAGTTTATTTAAAACTTAGTGCTATTTTGATTTTTCATTCGCAAATTTTAATTATATGTGAGCAAAGGTTATTGTTACAAATGTAAGCACGAAGAAGAATTTAATGCCTCTAAACAAATACATAGTAACAGCATAGTCAGCAAGGGAAGAAGTTTCCTGATTCATAGCTAGTTTCTTTTATTTAGGTCACCACTAGAATGCCTTCTTCCAAACTGATTTTTTCTAATGGTTCAGTACTGATGCCAGGTCATGAATGGCCTTCTATATCCCTTCTTCATAAACAAGGAAGCGGAGCCTAGACGGATAAGTTTTAATGTTGATCTAAAGCAAAGTCTTTAAGAATATATAAAGAAACTGCTAAGGTTGTTTAAAGAGTGTATTTTAAATGCAGGAAAGATTTTCCTTGACTTTGCTGTCATGAAGGATTGCGTTGAACATGACTAGCAACAAAACACTTGGCATACCGAGAGCAGGACTTTCAGATCCCAAACACCCAGCAAGGAGCAAATTGTGTTGAACACAGAAGCAGGAGATGTGGTTCCTTGGCAGACCTCATGAGCAATGATGCCAAACTCTGAGCTGAATTAGCAATGGGGTGTCAGTAAGTGTGAATAGCCCTAGATAGGGTTAGAGGTCTTCTTTTTTGAATGAGCACTGAGAGAAAATAAGCAGTGTCTCTACAGTACTGCAGAGCTTTTATAAAATTGACTCTTCAGAGACACAGGTTGATTAATTAAACTCACTAAAATGGATGTGATTAAAAAAACACACTGTCAAAGCAAGACAAGAAAGATGATGAAGAAAAAAGATTTTTATGTAAGAAATCATTATTTGCATGAAATCATTTTGAGTTCATACAAAGGGTTTATTGAATGTACATCGGCCAAACTTATTGATGATTATGGATTTTCTGGATATGCCTCAAAAACAGCATTTTCACCCCCACATAATTGCTTTTTTTTTTCCTCCCAACCAGTTTTATAATTTTATTAGCTCTATGGCTCCAACAGTATAAGCTATTTATTGAGAAATTCTATAGTCACATCAATAAAAAGTATTATAAATAAAGTAAAAATCATCTGATAGTTCAATTTGTATTTAAATTTGCTGGAGTTTTGGAGTTCTGTTTCTTTCTCATTACTAATATTGTAAAATACAAAGAGGTCTTAAGAAGTTTAACTGGTGCATTAGTCTGTTAATGGTACTGGGGCATCAGTCGACCCAAATAATATTTGTTTGCCGAGATGATGACTGCTCACTGCACGTCATAACTGTCCCCTTGGTCTTCATGATGAAAACCACAGAACTGGGTTCCAGGGAAATTTCCAGGTAAATACAGCCTTGCTTTCAGACCCACTGGAATCTCTTACCCTTCATGTCTATTAACTATGAAAATAACTCTCTGCACAATAATTGCCTGTGTTCATTTCCAGTTCTTGGAACAAGTCCATGGACAGAAGGTGGCAGTGGGTTTGTATTTAAAAATCATTACAGCCTTTCATAATTTTAGCTATCTTTTTGATAAGATGCTTGTTCTATTGAATGGGGCAACGAATTGGCAGAGAGGAAATCTGCTCATCCCATCTATTCTGCTCTGTTCTGCAACAAGTTGTGAATCACCTCACAGCCCTGTTCCCATCTATTCTCCACTCTTCATCAGTTTTGTATGTGTTGGCTTTAAGATGTTGAGAGAAGTAAATATTTTTCTGCTTGCTTGTAGGCTGCTTGGAGCAGTTATCTTTTTCAGTTTTTCTAAGTGCTAATGAAACTGAAAATTAATTTATTTTTAAAGCTTGTAAAAATAATTGAGAAGGCAATTTAAAACTTTCCTTTGTTCTGAGGTATTAAAACATTCTTGTATATTCACATCCAGTGATATAAAGACTCCACTGTGAACGTGTTACCTGAGCTCCAGTCCTGAAAACTGGATTCACTGTGAAACCAACAGGAGCGGCCAGGGAAAGACAAGCTAAGCATACATGTATGTATATGGGATAAGGTCTTTTGTTAAAGACTGTTGTACTGGTGTTGCTGCACTTGTTCTCTATTTCATAGAAGGATTTCCCATTTCCAGAAGCAATAACGAGAAAAAGGGCATTTTTAATGAAGCAAGAACGCTTTATAATTCCACAAGCCTTTCCAAGTTCTTCTAAAACTTTATACAAAATTTTACTGCACCTCATTTTGATATTTTTGACAGAAAAATGAGACAGTTTTTGAAAAAAAAATCAGGAGACAACTAAATTGTATACTTTAGTATTGTAGAATTCTGTAGATTTTTCTACAGAACCATAAAATATATGCTGTACATGTACTTTAAGAAGTGCTCAGCTGTATGGCCAACACTCAGTGTGCAGATAATTGTTCTTTGGTGTACAGGGTCCCTCAGAGCATGAGTTATGACCTACATATTCATTTTCAGCTCTGACACTCAGGAACTTTCTCTCAGGAGAGAGGTACCAGCATAATGGGATCCTGCATCTTGTCACGTGCAAGCCCCTGCAGTTGCCAGAGTGATGGGGTGGGTGGAATTTGAGGAGAGCATGATGGAGAATGAGCCTGCAAGGGGAAGAGCCAAGCCAATGCATGCATAGAGAAGGTGCATGAAGGGAGAGCAAGCTCACAGGAGCCATGCAGGATGGCATCGGTTGCAGTTTACAGACCATAGAAGGGGACATTGATTGAACCTATTTGGCACATTAAAGTTAGAGATTAGCTTCTCATATGAATATGAACTGGATGGCATATTCCCTTTTGCAAGTTCACTCTGGTTTTATTGATAATTCCCTTACATGTATGTAGAGATGCATAGACAAGATAAAGGTAAAGATTATAACGAGAAGGTGATAAAGATAGATTATGAAGCGACTGTATGTATATATGATGGCTTTGTAATGTATTTATATATATATATATGCATAAAACAAAGTGATTGAAAATTATAGCATTCCTGTATTATGTGCAGATTAAAATGCATCCTTTTGCCAACAGGTCTCTCCAGAATAGTTGTGCAAACAGCGTATATCTCTCTGTCATGCAACTGTGGGTAATTAACATATGCAAAACACCACAGTCCTGCTAGAAGCTACCCAGCCCTCCCCTGAAATTTAGGCTCTATTTATTTACAACAAAATAAAGTGGACCCTTCTGGAAAGAAACATGGCTTTGTGGCTGCACCAATGCTGTCGCACAGATGCTTTAAATCTTTTATATCTCCCAGACCTCCAGGGGCTGGTGTTGGATGGTATTGAGCCAGGGCCAATAAATAATTTATGCTAAGTAGCAATTTAGTTGTTTGGCTTGGGGTAAAGAAATCCAAGAAATTCATAAATAAAGTTCCCATTTTTGCTGTGTTCCAAAAGTTAATTTATGTTACTCTGCAATTAACTAACATAAAGGTGAAAAAATATGACAGGCCTTAGGTAGAAAATAAAGCTCATAAATCTGCCGTATCTTAACTAGTGGTGCTTTAGTGATAGTTGATGCTTGCACTTGGTTTCCTGTTCATCTCATTCACCTGACCCAGAAAAATGTAGTAATTAATTTCTAATATTTTCCCCTTGAAATAAACAAGCAAACGCAACATTTTTTGCTTTGCTCTTTGAACTAGAAAGTAGGTACTGGATTTTGGCAGGTGCTTTGGCAAAACAGACAGAAGTGGAAATGTATAATATGTAGATAAAGTCTGGTTAGCAGGTAGTTCCTGCATTCAGTTGACTATATTTAAAACCAGATCCACATATTCATTAATGTTCTTTATGTATACACGAATGTATATACAGTGTATAGGATTTAAAGTAATACCTGAATTCTTCCCCTTAATCTGAAGCAGATGTTTCCTGACAAAGACACGACTTTTTTTTCAGCATCATTACTTATCCTATTTACACTGTGTGTGCTGTTTAAAAGGATATTTTTTCATATATGTAAGTGTGTGATGGCTGCATTCATCGCTTTTGTCAGGAAGAATAAAATTATACAAATATATGCTGTATTTAATGTAAAAAAAAGGAAGTTGGCTAGACTGGAGGAATGAAGGGCAAAAGACTGGATTCAGGTTGTTCCAGGATGAGAAGACTATGCATGTGTTTTCTGCTTGGATGTTAGCTGTAAGCTCTTAACTGGAATATTTAGTGAAATTTTACAGGTTTTATTCTGTGTTTGGAACTTTTGAACTGTCCCTCTTTCTAGTGAGGAAGGGTAAAGAGTGAAATAGAGCATCCCATTGATTTCACAGGTTTTGTTACTCACAAGAGGAATTCTGATCATGGGCACAAGGAGCTTATTTCAGGGAGGTTGTCTGTTACCTCTTTCTACAGAAATAGATCTATCCATAAATAGAGAAAAAAATTGAAACATTATTATGCAAGAGAGGACCAAGTCCTCTGCTTCTCTGCAGCACTATGCAACTACTGGTTTCTGTGAAACTACACTGATTCAAAGCAGTAAAATGTCTCATATTTTCAATTTTAAGACTCATCTTTGCAGTTATCAGTAGTCTGAATAACTGCATTCAATATCCTTCCTTTCAGGATGCAAAGAAAAGGAGGCTTCGTTCCTCCCCTCAGCTTCACTCCTGCAGAGTACAGTGTTGCAAACATCCCTCACCATAATCAATGTCTAACTTCAAGGGCCCTGTAAGCTTCAAACCTGTTCAGAGGTCAAGTGGCATAGAGGAGTTCAGCCACAGATACTCAGTTACTTTCCTGTTGTAAAACAAGTATCTCTGACCATTTTCCAAAAGTAAAATGGTTTTGAAAGAGATTGTATTTGCTGTGATAATGGGTCTAGAATATGCTTCACTATTCACAAATATCTGGGTTTTTTTTTCTGGAAGTTTCTGCATGATGAAGATGAATTTATTACCTGAGATAAAAAGAAAATTAGAAAAAGAAAATTAGATGATTGGTTTCTCTTTTAATTGCAATCCAGAGTATCTTGCTTTCTGACTCTCACTTTTAATCATGTTCCAGGCAGTGCTCTCTGTGTCAATGGCACAGAGGAGCTCTGGGGTGTTGCCACATGAGTGAGCATGACCTCTTCGCCCTCTTTGGCTGACTATGGACCACAGGTCCTGGGCCCAGCATGAACAATACTAAACTCTTCTTGAGTC
Source organism: Parus major (assembly GCF_001522545.3). Lineage (NCBI taxonomy): Eukaryota > Metazoa > Chordata > Aves > Passeriformes > Paridae > Parus > Parus major. The sequence continues at coordinate 73,431,241 of NC_031770.1, read as the reverse complement.
TACTTTTTAGAAACAAATTTCAAATTTGCCAGATAAGAGTTTGGAAAAGACCATGTAATTTATTTAATGAAAGACAAGGTGTGAATCTACTCATTAAAATTCATAATGAGATGCATGTGGCATCTTAACACTTCTTACTATTCTGCAGATAGACTTTGTTAAAGGCCATTTTGCTCTTTCTAGCAGGACTACATGGCACAGATAAAGGGTTTTGAATTACAGAAATGAGAATACGTTTTCAAGTCTATTACCTCCAATTTCCAGTCATTAAATGATTCAGTGGTAGAGTTTCTGTCTTAACTTTAGTGACCTCTAGTAGGGACATCAAGCTAAAGTGACTCATGAAGAAGACTTGTAAGCTCCACATTTTCACATACATTTAGAAACAAATAGAGGGACGGCTAAAAAGCAGTTCAGCCTGTTCCTCTCAGCCTCAGATCAGATTTCAACCAAAATAATGTTTCCCCTAAATATGTAGTGGGAATATCTAAGTAGCATCATTCCTTTCTTTTCTGAACAGGTGTCCTGGGTACAGAGACAAAGGGGTGGAGCTATCAGGTCTGTTTAGCCAAATACCATTTTACATCATGGCCAGGGCATGGTTTCACCAGGGCAAATGCTGTGGCCAGAACCAGAAGGGAGCTCATTTTGTCTGGCTCACTCAGGCCAAGGGACTGACGGACCCCAGCACCTCTCTCATTTATTGTCCCTCCCCTGCCGGCAGGGAGAAGTGGGGTGGCTTATTTGGAGTTTAGTTCCCCATTAGTTGTCAAAAGCAACACAACAGGCATCCCTGCACCTGGGAGATGTTCATTGCATTGGAGACTCAGCAAAGGAGCCAAGGGGAAGCACAGAGCTTTTTAATTTCTGGAGTGAACTATCCCTTTTACTCCATCAAGGTTAAAGGATTTGAGTGAAGCAAGGCACATTTTCCCTTCACAAATCCATTTCTCACTTCTGGATCTACCAGAGACTGATGCTCTACATTGTCCTCCTTTCACCAATGCTCTACATTTTCTCTTTTAAGAAAGTCAGAAGGAAGTTCAGAGGCAGTTTCAGCCCTGAACAAAAGAGCAAAATGCTTTCACACTTCCACCCCTCCTTACCACAGTGGCAGTGGGGTAAAGGAGGTCTCCTGCCAGCAGGTTATGATAGGGGTCTCCTCCATCAGCTTGGGCAGATAGGGCAGGAGTGTCACATGTCTCTTCCCCTATTACTCTCTGAAAAAGTCTGTTTTCTGAGTGACTCTTAACAGAGCCAAGTTCTTGGTTACTTGTACTTTTAACATTTGCACTAATGATGGAGGGTAAAATAATATACAACCAGAAATGTGAAGCAAAAAGGAAGGTATTTCAGACACAGAATGCTCAGGAGCATTAGTAGATCAGGAGCATGCATAACTAAAGCTGTATATGCATGGAATTACATACAGATACATAATTGTAAGAGCTTGATCTTGTACAACCTGCATTTTGTATTTTAAATGCATGCCATGTGGGATATGTTTGCTTACAGTCTTAGAGATAAACTACATCCCTAACACATCTTTCTTAATTTAAGCATTTTCTGAGTAAATTAGAGGATTTATTCCATAGAGTGTGCTATTGGGTAGCTCATGCATAAATTGGTTCCAAGTTACATATATGCTATATGTACCTCCAGCTGATTTTAGTGAGGCTGCCTTGTAGGAAACATGCCACCCATGGTCAACCTACATGTATAGTCCCACGTTAGGTTTACACAGCAGAAAACAATTTCTTTATGCAAAACATAAGTTACTGTGCTGACTTCTCAGAGTGGTATGATGTAATTCACATAGCAGATTTATGCATCAAGTATCCTCATGAACATGGGTAAGTGAGCAACTGTGTGGAGCTGCATTGCCAGCTGGAGTTAAAGCACAACACTGCCATGACATGAAATTTTTAAAAATTATTAGTCTCTGTGTTGATTCTCAGGTCTCATGTTTCACATCTGCATACAGTAGGTAATAACTATGTATTTGTAACTTTGCTGTACTGAGCAACAAGAAAGCTAATGCAGCCAGTTCAGGACAGGGAGAGGTTTGCGCAACATGCCCTAACCAGCTACCCAGTTACTGAAGGGGGAAGTGTACACATAAATACCAGCTGGTACTAGTAAAGGAAAATTAATTAGTAATACTAAAGAGTGTTCATCATAGTAAATGTTTAGAAGTGTTTATGGTGCTTTCATAGCATCTGCTCAGGACTCCATTAGTAAATATTTTTTTAAAGAGGCTCTTTCTCCCCTTTTCAACCTTCTTATGTGATATTACTAAAATAATCCCCTCTCAATGTGTACTCAACTTCTGCTTTCAGCTTTTAAATAAATGCTACATATCTGCATACTCTCTTTGGTTACAGCTCACCCCTGATCTGCTGTAGAGCTCTGGGGCAGATCAGCACTGTGCATCTGCAATTTAAGCAGGGCATTTTCTTGTATGGAGACAACACATTTCTTGTGTTATGTTGAACAGTGGTGTTTCAGGAGCAGGACATGTGTTTTTGAAGAATAATACAGGTGCACATCACTCACAGTTAGTCTTGCTGCTTTCACAGTGATGCCAGTGCCAGTGTTACAGATTAGAAGAAGGGTAAAAAAGAAAATAAGCCTCAACTGCATGGACAGAATGAATTAAGAAGATTCTTCCTTATAAGTTCACATAAATGTGTTCAATTCTTATCATGTTGTTAGGAAAACAGAAATACTTTCTTTCATGTAAGCTTCTGCATCCTCTGGACCCTTCTTAACCCACCTGAAACTAGTGGAAAAAAATCCATTGAATTAAGGAAAAATTACATTCGTAATTTCATACATGGGAAAATAAAAGCCCTGTGTTACCATATTTTATTGATGAAACCTGGCATTTCAGACAGTTTTGCTTGAAAACACAACAGTAACACCCCTGGTATTTCTAGTGAAAACCACAGTCTCAGATACAGATTTTTGTTCTGTATTAACCATAGACCTGCATTTCTTATGTTTGCATATTCTAAAATCAAGGAAATCATTTTTAAAGAACTTAAAGTACCTTAGCTAGTAAATTCTTGTAGTTTCAGTTTTTCTCTTCTGGGAAAACAAAGGAAAAGCCATGCAATATATTCAGTGATACAGAATATGACAGGTGTGCAGGTAAGTATTAATAAAATACATAGTGTAAATTAGGCATCCCTCACAATTGCGATTTTCCATAGATTCATTGATACTAAAGTTGTATGAGATCCCCAAGTCAACTCATCCATTTGATCCATTACGTAAAATCATACATATTGAAGTTATAATTTTTATCTGTATCACTTCCTTTTCCATTTTTTCTAAATTACTTAAAAGCTAAAAAGAGATGAACAGAAGTTATGAAATCATACGGAAAATATTTACAAAACAAGGATTTTCTCTAGCCCAACTTTGAACATTTGAGTTGGTCTTACACTCTGGGACAGTTAGTTTCTTATGGTGAAAAAGTGATGACAGGTCTCTTTAGGCAATCATGCATACAATTCTTAAGTGGGTGTCTAATACCAGTGAGAGGACCCACCTTCTCAAAGTCCTTTTTCATCCACATTGATCAGAAAGAGAGCTTAGATAACTATGCTAGATCAGGTACCAACTCTCAGATGCCAAAATGTAGGTAATGACTATCCCATTGAGTGATTTTATTTTTTGTTCAGGCCTTTTGGAAGTGGCAAATTAAAAATAAGAACAATTGTCACAGTCCTTTCTTAATTTTTCAGCTGTTTCTTCCCATGTGTGTTTCAGGATCACCCAGAAACATCTTCAACAGTTTTCTCTTTGCTTTCCATCTATATAAGGCTGTATAAGTCTCACACTGCTGTTTCACTTTCCATCTCTGTAATTTTAATTTGAGCCATCTCTCAAGACCATGGAGCCTTCTCTCTGCACTGTGTGCTGGAGACTCTTGCTAGATCTGTTTCAGCATGGGAATATGGTTGGCTCTTTTGGGACTGTATGTTGCCAAGGCACTTTAATTTGCAAAAGCGAAGCCTAAATATTTCTGCTCATACAGTGAGATGGTTACTTAAGGAAAGACAGTGGGATTAAGAGATCCCAAAACAGCACTGTTCACCCAAGCTGTTTAGCTGTCTAAACATTAGACTGTGTCAGTGGTCAGAGGAAAAAGAACAAAATCTCCAGGTGGTGGTTTATGCCTCACAAAGGTTGCCATCAGAGCTGTCCATGAACCTCACTCAGCAAATCAGACTCTCTCTTTTGGTGCCTAACTCAAAATAAATTCTTGATTTTTAAAGGGCTGTAGCCAAGCAAGATTCATTCCAGTGCCCAACACAGCTTGACTTTCCAGGGTATGGAGAGAAATGAAGTGAATCTCACTGCTCCTAAACACTAAATACCAAACTAAATGAATCCCAGCTTTACTACTGAGACCTATTTATCTGCTATATTTGATGTTTTATTAGGACCTAATATAAGTGTGGTTCTGACTGAAAGAGGGGTTTTAATTCTATTAGAACAGAATCCACCCTGAGATTTTTCCTATAAATTTATGGCCCACAATCTATAAAAAAAAAAAAAAAATTAAGGAGCCCCTATAACTTCTAATAGAGCTATAATACCAAGATAGCAAAATACAAATGAATTTCCAATATTTTTCTTACTTCAGCTGCAGACACACACAACAGCTCATGACACAACCAGTATTTTAAGTACCTCATGAAGACCTTCAGTATAAAATTCTATCTATTGATAGAGAGAAGCCCAGCATTATTATTGTTATTGTTGATGCTATAATTATCTTTACTCATAGGTTAGCATCAGTCCCAAAAATTAATTTCTTTTCCTTCAGTTCATGCTGTACATGCTCAACACATTGTTGATATTTGACACAACTTTTTGTAAATGGAAAGAGCCATGTCTTTCAACACACCACTTACCCCATCAAAATTTCCTGACAGCAGACAGCAAAATAATTCCTAATTTCCAAAGATTTCCAAATTCATGCTGATTCTGAGTCTTTCAGCAGGCAGATGTATTTGCTATCATTTCCTCACCTTTCTCATAGAAAATTGTCTCTTTTTAAATATATATTTTTAGTTATGGCACATTCCAAAATTTGGGCCTTTCATCTGTCTGGCTTTTCCCTCCCATTTATCATCATTTTCTGCTATGTATCTGTCCAGTTATCTTTGTCTTTCCTTTAATTTCTGTTTCTTGGTCCCCAGATAGAGAATGAAATATTAGGTTTGTCAAGCGTATATCATTGTTTAAATGCCTGGAGATGATGGGTTAAACAGCACAATCAATGAAACAAACCTCCAGTGCATTGCAGCTACTGCAAATGATGTTCCCTCTGGCTGTTTAAGACCTACCAAGTCAATAACCTATTAATATCATACTCTGCTAGGGTCAGCGCCAAACAAGTCACACGTCTTTTCAAGGCATTCAGCTTATGAGGGATTAAATGAAAGGCTGTTGGTCCTTTGGTGGCCTTGAAAAAATTGTGATTTTTTTAATCTTCTTGCAAGATTAAACCTTGTTGACTGAAATAAATTAAAAATTTAAAATGGATCAGATAGTAGTTACTGTAGCTACATAAAATCATAGAGCAACATCAACTGCACCACCGGTAATTCACGTGGAACCATCACTCCTCTCTAGAATCTGATAATACGTTGCTGATATTGACTGCAAAATAAGTCAGCCAACATGACTTTGCTCTCTGTATATACAGTGAAAAAAATGTTTAGTCTTATCCACAAAAATAGCAAAGACTACTGGTTTTATTTCCAAAATAGTACCACAGAGTACAATAAGTTATTCTGCCACTTAAGGTACCATCTAATATGAACACCATTTACAGACACTTATTTTTCATAAACTGAGGGCTGAATTCTATCTAAGGTGCAGTTTTTAGGTCACATAAGGTCTCTACATCCATCTGGAGAAAACTTTCTACTATATCAAGCTCTAATTCATTGCATGGATCTGCAGACTTCACCATGATTAGTGCAAGCAATTAATACATAGCATGGCAATGTGAGAAGGTGTTGTAAGACCTTCTGAGAAAACAACATTTAGTCTGAACTTTTTGATCACAAGCTGGGACGTTTCCAGCTCTGAAACAAATGTGGCTCAAGAGAATGATTTTTGAAAAATCCAAAACATATGTCAGAGCCCTTTTAATTAAGAAGGACTTTCACACTGAAATGATCTGTTGGATTATGTTGTGCCCAAAGTTGTACCCGTTTATTTGCAATAGGATGTCTACTTCCAAGCTTGTTGTGTCCCATTCTGAACTAGACCTTTAAATTTTTCAAACTTCCACATTGTGAGCCTATCCAAATATGAATAAGAGACTTGAGACAAACATCACAATGCCATTGGGAAGACACTGCCAGGAGACATCCAAAGAGCTCCCAATGCCCATCCACACACCAGTAACAAACCACTCAATTCAAGATGGTTAACAGGAAAATAAATCACCTCCTCATGTGGTCTGGATAAGGTTTCAAAACCAAGAGGCCTGGGTCACTGCACGTGTCCTGTTCATCCCCTGTGGTCTCAGAGAATATTCCCACTGCAACCATACATGCAACCAGCATTTTAATTGGGACCTGGGAGAGTACTGTATTACTGGATGCAGGTGTAAGTGAAGTATCCCATTCCCATCCTGATCCTGGACAAAAATTGTTTTCAAAACACAAGAACTTGAAGGTCTCTCACTTGGTAAAGTTGCTTTTCATTCAGGAGGCTAGAGGAGAAACTAATGAGAAGGAAGGGAGAAAGAAAGCTGAAAAACAGAGATAATTCATCACTCAGATCATGATCAGTCATGTGCCCTCAAGAAGAATGAAGGTGAAAGAATCAAAAGATTGGGGCTCAGTCCTGGAAGGTGGTGACTCATTCAATCAGGTACAGCAAAGCATTATTTTCACAGAATGTTTAATGCCAAAGAATAATTCCACTGACTTTGGGAATGTATGCTGAATGAATGTCAAACCAGTGGTTAAGGTCTCCTTGTAAACATCTTTCGAGGCATAGTTTCTAATTTAAAATAAATAAACAAGAAACTTGATCAACATGAAGAAATGAACAGCACATTCAGTCTTCTTCTCACAGAAGAATTTACACAGGGTTCAAAATACATTGGCCCAAATTAAGCAGAAAAGAAAGAGAAAGTACCTATCTCATCCCTGATTATAAAAAAAAAAGAACTTCAGGGGCTCACAGTAAAGCCTTCTGGCAGAAAGAAACTTCAAAATCTATCCTTTTTTTCCCTTAACTGAGAATCCCCCTTTGAAGTACACTGCAAAGGATTCTGCCTGTCCCCAGAAGCCCTGTGCAGTGCCGCTAGCCATCAGCTCCCACCACTTCTGAATTAACATCCCACAGACACTCCGAAGGAGCAGCACACCTACATTTCCTAGCAGATAACTTATTTAGTATACGAGCTCCTGGTACCCACCAGGCCAAAAGAAAAAGCACCATACCCCTTTGGTATTATCCCTGATCCCCAAGAGGAGAGATCAGCTCTTCCATGAAACATCAAATAACACATTGCAGGCACAGTGGATTTTGTGTGTGTGTGACTAGGTTGTGTAATTTCCACAATGCTCTGTGGTAGAGTTTGGGGCCATGTTGCTTCACTGCTGGGGAAGGTTTTCTCTCTGCATCCCTATAAAGCTTAGCATTTATGAAAGCATTACAATTGGCCAGATTTCTTCCCTTGTCATCAGCTAGACTAGGAGGGTGATCCATGTTTTCACACTTCCCTTTCTGGTTATTAGCTGGACAAGGGCAGCATCACCCAGTGCTCATGGGGACTTGTGCTCCACTCGAGGGCCAGACAGCTCCCCACATCCACTGCAACCCTGATCAAGACCAGTCACAAACATGAGATGTGAAAATTAATAAAGAAAACGGTTAATCTAGCCAAATTGTTTTTCTGGAACAACCACCAAAGTAGATTTTAGGAAACAAAGAGAAATACTCAATTTTTTTTACCCTGGATAATGATTAAATACACTTCCCAGATGCAAAGTGTCATCTTAAACCTAGAAAATTAGTGATTTTTTTCCTGGCCTGACACTGAAAATAAAAGTTACTATCAGTATAGTTAATTTATACTGACTAATATCAGAATGTACGCATGAACAATAAACCCTTTCTTTGAATTTTCTCTCCTTTCTGGCCTCAGTACCGTCTTGAAGTAGAGTCAGTGGAAGTTTACTCCATCAGCCCAAGGGGACATGGAAATCCTCTTGCTAATGCTTCTGCCCGCTGCACCAATTAAAGGAGCAGAAAATGTATCCTGGAATTCTTTACTGAACAGTCAAGAAGGTGAACTGAATGATGGCCAGGTCTGTATGACTGAAACTCTCAGTGCTCCTTTTACCCACGCAGGTATTTTCCAGGTTGTCAGAAGGTCCAAATTAGATACCCCATTAGATGATCCCCAGGGATCAGAACCTTCACTTACCCATACCATCACACGGAGATATGTTAGATGGGAATCTGTACCTAAAATATTTTTACCGCTGTGTCACGGCTGCCTTTACTCCAAGGACTATGAGTGCAGGCACTGGCAACTGACAAAGGTCCTATTGTGAATAAATGTAGAACTTTAGCAACAAGAAATTCCCAAGTGCTGTATCTGTCTTTTAAGCACAAAAGGTTCTGTTACTTCCCACTGCAAGTCAGTGCTAAGTCCCTCATGCCTTTCTCTCACTCCTGTCTCCCAAAGAGCTGGCACCAAAGAGTTCCATTCCCACAGGCTTTTGCAGGGATTTAAGAGTACAAAACCATCCCTTCAATTCTCACTCCATGTTTTCCAAATAATGTCATGTCCTGTTGCTGGGATGGAAGCCAGGTACCTGCAAGCAGCCGAGATCTATTGCTATGTCCCTTTTATATGTTATTTGCCAATGCTATTAACTGCAATCCCAATCAGGCAGAACTAAACCTGCCCTGAGCATGCTGGTGTTTTCAGTAAGATGAGGCCAGTGAAGGATATGTTCCTATGTCCTGTTCTTCTTCATTTTAGAGCTTTATTCAATCCATTGGAGCCTCCAAGCCCCACTTTTCTTCTTCAGTACCTGCTGCCTTCCCTCATTTTGATGTTGTGATACCCCTTCCATGTTGGTTCATGGACCTTTTACTAAAGCGCTATAAGGAGACATGGATAGCATTCAGAGAAACAGTTAATCCCATCACTAAGAAACTTCATCTTCTCATTGAAGTTTTTCACATATGAAATATATGTCTTTAATCCAGTCTTTAGGAAAATAACCAGTATGCAGCAAGGAAGTATGGAAAAAGAGAAACCCTTGAAATTAATAATATTTAAATAGTACACATCACTTTGATTTCCACCTCAGTTCAGAGTTCTTTTCTTGCTCATTAGTCTTCTCTGAAACCCCCAGTATTGTCAAAAATTTTGTAGAGTTTATTTATTTATTTATTTATTTATAATCCATATGTCAGCCACAAAAATATCTTAAAATGAGAGTTTGGGGAAGGGTCCACAAAGTGAACATAGAATCAAATGTTGAGTTGATCAACAACTGGAGTTGAATACTCTGGAGTTTGATTGACTGGGGATATCTAGAAAACATAATATAAATACACATCATCACATTCTGATTGAGAATGGCCAAGTATGAGTTCAACGGATAAGTTCAATTATTTTTGAATTGTGTTCACCAAAGCACACTTAAATGTTGCTGCTATGTTCTGTCTTTTCAGAAATGGCATTTTAAAAAAATCACACATTTGCATTCCAGTAACTTGTATCTAAAGTTTTGCAGATGCTCCACAAAAGTTTTGTGAGCACAAACCAGGATTTCTAGAAGTGTTCAGTCCTTGTCTCTTTGCTGTTAGTGCAAATTTTACCATGTGTTCATTGCATACCCAGTTCAACAAAACAGCCAGTGGCAAAATCTACCATTTAATAAAAGATGTAACATTGTTGGGTAAACAACCTCTCCTCTTTCTGTTCTGATCATAGTACATGGTGGGAAGCTAAGTGAAAATTGGTCCTTACACAGATGAAACAAACACAGAGAAGATTTTTCTGCTCAACAGTATTTACTTCTTCTTTTTAGAAAACAAAGTAGCAGCAGATTTCTTTGTAAGAAAAATCAAACTGTTTCAAACAAAATTAATATGTTTGGCCAATGTGTCCTCTCTCCCTCTCTCCCACCATCATCTCCCACAATGACACTGACATTTCTTCACAGTGAAAATGGGAGTTTTATTCTGAGCACTCCCGAGGACTTCTGCAGTTAAGGTTCTGCCTATTAGAGACAAAATCAGCTGGTGATGTTTTTACTAAAGGCTTGATTAAAACTCATCTGGGAAAATACTTCTTGTGCCTCTTGTCCAGAGGCAGGAGTCTTGATTAGAGTCTTAGTTCAGATATTGCTCTTTCAAGAAAGGCCAGGTGATGGTCAGGGCTGGCCCTGGGAGTCTGACACCAAGAAAGGAGGTCTCAGGTGCCTTATCCTGTGTCAACTCAATGTGCAGCTCTGTCATTCAATTAACACAGGCGTGTCCCTATTTATTTCTCTTGAAAATAGGAAATAATAGAACTTACTCCCAAGTAAATCTCAGGAATAAAAATTATTTAAGTATTTGTCTACAACTGGTCTGCTCATTTCGACATTTGTCTACAAAGAAAGGCTGGAAATAGCTACTTCTGATCAAATATCTCATCAGAGGAATTGTAGCTGGGGGAGACATGGGATTTCAAAAGAAGAAAGCTTCTCAGAGAACAAAAATGGGTCACCTATCACAAGGGCTTAGGCACCCGATGTGCTGAACGGATTTGCTGGTTCCTGCTCTGGACTTCTCATCTTCTCAGGAATGAACAAGAAGTATCCATACTTGTCTGTGTCAATATGACTTTGGCCTCTAGTTCACAGTGGAGTCATGGTGGTGCATGCATTGTTTAGGATGTTTTTTGTCATTGTACATGTTACATATAATGGTTTATTGAAAAGTAAAACAGAGCAAAGCAAATTTGACACGAGTTAGCCTGAATGTCTTTTTTGACAGCTATCACTAATGCATTACTTTAAAAACACATATTTTTATTATGTACAAGTTATGGTAGTATCACTGGGGATAAGCCACAAACTCAGCACTGGCTACAAAGTTTGGTACATCCAGTGTTGTCTGGGCTGTTTGGAGTATTTTCTTCCTGTGCTTTATACTCAGCATATTTTGGTTATGATGTCCTGCATATATTAAAAATGAAGCTGTTATTGAGGGTAATGGGCATAATGACACGACTTTTATTGTAATGCAGAATGCATGACTTCAAGTGCTTACAACACTTTAGTCAGTTCCTTTAAAATTGAAAACAGACACAGAGCCATTCTGAATGCAACCTGCTATCTTTAGCCACCAATCTTGTGGCTGACATCTCTACAAACAGCTCAGCCTTCACCAAAGTTGAGGAAACTTCTAAGAGCATTCTTCTTTAGTGCCTCAAGTTTTAAAAGTAATGTACAAATGGTGATTTCTTTCATAAATCGCATTAAAGAAAAAGATTGGTTTTCCTAGGGAGAGAAGCATAGTCATTTTTCACAAATGGAAAGTGTCTGGTCCAAACAGAACACTGCGTTTAATACATCACTATTTTATTCATGTCATTTGTAAACAGAAAGACATCCTTGCCAATGTCAGTATTTTTTCTCCTCTTTTGCCCTTTAAAAAAACGCTTATAAATTAAGCTTCCTTTTGCATCTGTGAGCTCGAACACAAGGGCAGAAGCCCTCTAATGCAATACAAGGTGCACAATTTTCCCACCCAAACCTCACCAGGAACAAGTTGTACAGACAGAGTCCCAGGAGGTTTCCTCTGAATCCTATCCTTCCAGAGGCACAGAGCTTGCCCAGTGAAAGTAGAGTTGGGAACTCTTCCAGTCTCAAATTTGCATTTTCCTCTCCTCCCTCAATAAGAGACTGTCCATGGGGGAGAGAAATCTCCCCTCAGAGGCTGAGAGCCTTGAGTTCCCCCAGCTCAGAGCCAGGGGCAGAATCTCAGCCATGACCAAATGCTGGTGCCTAAAAAGCAGCACTGTGACAAATGTGTGCAATATGTACTGGATGGGCCACTAAAGTAGCCAAATGTTGGGAACATTTTGAACAAAGTCACTGTCCGCTTGCCAGCTCCTCAGTTTCTAGAGACTCATGTCAGACCCAGGAGAGAAACTAATACAAAGTAATGAAGAGGACAACCTCAGCAAGAAAACTTGAAGAACAGTGTTGTCAGGATCTGTTTTTTGTTTATTGTCACTTGATACCTTAAAAGTGCTCTGGGAAAAAAAAAAAAATTAATAATTTGCAGTAAGGTTAAGTAGTGATTCCAAGTTGGTGCAGTCCTAAATTAACGATAGAGGCAGGTCAGGTGAAAAAAGCAATCTAAAAGCTTGATCAAATAGTCTCCTTTGAACATCAAAAGTTATTGATATTCGAAACATGATGTAATTCATCTCAGAACACCAAAAAAAAATAATAATAATTTCAGACTCAATTTCAGACTCACAAGATGCAAATCCCTTGGCCCAGGCTTCACTGACCCTAAAAACCTACTTAATGCCCATATTATGTACCATTGCAAATCTCCCAGTCCAGTGCTTTGGCTGTGAGGGGTAGTAAATTTAAAAGCAGAGGAATATCAAACAGAGAAGTGAATTGTGTCTAAACAGCACCACTGAGAACATTAGTGGAATATTGTCCCCATCTTTCAGCCGCTTCAAAACATACATAGGAAAAATGTGGAAATAATCCAGAAAACTATTACTATTCATTAAGAATTATGGAATATTCCACTCTGTGGCAAGAAATTAGATAATTCAGTGTGTTCATTTTCTTCAAGAAAAGGGTAAGAGCAGATTTATACTATATAAAGCTACCTGTTGAAAAGAAGGAAGTTTCCTGACAGCAGTTGGCTCTCTAATGCAGAAGAGGCCTGACAATCATAACCTGAAAAGTCCATCTTCACAAATGATGATTAGAAATAAAGGACATTTATTTAACTGTTCTATTAATTAACTAATTGAATAATTATAAAGGATGTGGTAGCCTTTTGAACACCATGAAGTATTTATGTGTTCACTGCAGAAATTGTTAATTAATATCTCCAGAAAGCCCCACACAGCTCGAAGGTTAGACAATCACTCCACTTCCATAAATAGATAAACCTCTTGACTCTTCTTGTTGCCAAAAGAATCTTTTATCTTTGTGCTCCTGTGCATACCTAGGCATATTAATCCAGGCTCTAAGAGATACAACATAAATGCATTGCTGTTGGGGTGGCTGGGTTTTTTTTTTATTATTTCGAAGCCATCTTACTCTGAAGACCCTTTAAAAATACAATATGCTTTTTCTTAATATTTTAGGAGAAATTGAAGACAAGGATTTGTTCAGGGCTGTGCTGTTCTGAAAGGAAAACAAATATATGGGATAGAAAACAATCAGCTTCTAGAAGATGAATAGTTGTTTACCTGGTAAGGTGGAGAAGAAGCCGTATCTCCCTAGGCATACAAATCCCCCTGCTCCTGCTCACAGTAGATGTACAGGGAAGGTAATTGCACAGAGAGGAAAAAATGAGGGGGGCTCTGTCACTCATTCACTTGAAAAGCACCAGAGAAAATCTTAACTTTGTCAGAGCACTGATGACGAAGGTTTCCTAAATTACAGCATTTGAGAAGGCGGGTGCAGATGATGCAGCCCTGTGGTCCATTTAGGTGCCTGAACATATAAATAATCTTCAAAGGTGTTAAAAGTTAGCTGTGCAGTAACTGAGAGCTTGTCCTCTCACCTCTCTGCCCTGCTCCCCTCTCCTCCCATTACTAGGAACATGCAACACAAACTGTTCTAGAGAGGCTATCTTTTAACCAGGCTCTGAACTCTCCATATACGGTGTGTTTGCTGGATTTGAGTTTGGGCTGCATTTTCTCTTCCCTCCATATAATACTCCAGGGATATCAGGTACCCACTCTTCAATGGGTTGGTTGGTACTTGATGTCACTGGTCTCAGAGCTATTCACTGTGAATAATGTTTGGTCCTTTTTTATTTTAATTGCTGGAATGGCTGTGGATATAAGTTGCTCAACACAAAAGGGTGACAAATAATGATGAAAGACACTAGAGTGCTCTCATGTGTAGCTTGGACCAGAAGGAGAAAAGAGATTATTGCAGCTGAACTGGTCACATGGAATTTGCTGGACCTGCCTGCTCCAACCCCCTCCAGCCTCTCTCCGGGAGTAGTGCTCTTACAAGCTAAGAAAGACACAGTTGGCACAAAAAGAAAAAAAAAAAAAAAAAGAAAAAAAAGAAAAAAAGAAAAAAATGATCCCATTAACAATGACCTTTAGAAATTTCAAGGACATAACGCTGCCTTTGTAAAGTGTAAACAGATGCATTGTCAAATAGTTAAAGAACAGAATTGGTCCTGGATCTGTCATTTACCTCTTCAAAAACTCAAACTCCAGACTGTAAAGAGTCAGGAGGAAACAGCAGCAGCATGATTATACAGTTAAAGAGACAAATACTTATGTTGGTCTTCTCAGAGACTGATATTTCTATTATATTTTTAATTAACATTTTAATCCTTTAAAATCATTTTAATCCTCGGGAAGCATGTTACAGAGTGAAATCGTTGCTATGAAAAGTGTCAAACAGATAATAGCTAAAATTAATGGTTTTGTGATATATCAAGTTTTCAAATTGTTCTTTTATTAAAAGAGCCTGACATTTTTCATTACAGCGAGCAGGGCTTTCTGAATAAAAAGTAAGCATGTACCCCAGATTACAGAACATTTAACTATTTGCATGATAAAGTCTTCATCCTGGTTTTCTGTCTGTTGAAAGAGTCACCGGTAGACTAGATAAATACCTTTTGTGGCAGCAGGGAGAAGCCCAAACCAAGGTATCCCAGACTCCTCCTCATGCTCTTTCTTGTTTTAGCTAGGGCTCTTCATAGCCCCCAAAGCCCTTTGCAAGACCAGGGTTCACTGGGGCTTTACCGTGTGCTGGGCTCAGCTGAATGTCATTGCACACCCATGCCAGGGCTGCTCTCCCTCCTGCTTGGCTCAGAGTGCCATTGGTGGCCACGGTGTTTTCTCATTCGAGCGGCTCAAGGCAACCTCTGAAAGGCTGTAACTCATAATAGGATCAATAACTGTGTGCATAATTACAAAAACACTTCAGTAAGTGGATATGAGCTGCTGCAGACCTCATCTTTAGACCTTTGCAAACACATAGTTCCTTGTCTCACAGTCAAGCTCTTCCTTTCTGACATCTCTGAATGTAGCACACACAAAAGTCAGAACACATAAACTGTAAATCCTCTGCTTACTGGGAGCCATAAATAGCTACAGGTAGAGATTATGACCCACAGGAAATGGGATCATTGTCTGAAAAATAAAATATTAAAGCAATTCCACTAAGAACTAGCCTTTTCTTAAAATCACCTTGGTATTTGATCTTAAATATGTCTTCTTGTCAAACAACGTGCTGGTTCAGCAGTGAGCAGAGTCTTCTCTCTGTGGAAGTTTTGCAATGTTTTACTTGGATGTGGTTACTCCAGTGGCTTTCTTTTTTATTTTTTTCTTCTTTAAATGGAAAGCAAAACATTACCTGTGGTAGTAAAAGAATGGTGAAATGAGAGAATGAGTGATCCTGTTAAAAACTGTGGATTGCCATCACATGTGCTCTTAGGTACATGCTGGATAATACAGGGCTGTTTGCAGAGGTCTGCTTTTCGTGCTGGGGAGGCTCTTGTAATAAGCAGTGTAATGAAGCCACAGGTATAATGCACTGCTGCCTGAGGTCACCAATTAAGGCAATGTATGAAACCTGAATGAAATGTTTCCCCAGCCCTCCTTACCTCTGTTTGGGCGCACAAAGCTCAATTAGGCACTCAAGAGTTTGGAGATCTCTTTTAGCAGAAACTTGCATAAATACCTTAATGCATCAGGCTGATACTTCCAGAGGTTTGATTTATTAATCCTCTCTGGCATTAACTTGTTCAGAGCCCTGAATACCTCAGTTCCTCCTCTCTCCTCCCCAAAAGAAGGATAAATGGCATTTCAGTCCTGGGGGACACCTCTGTTAGCTGTCACATACAGTCAATGTGAGGCAGGCATGCTCTCTGGCTTGCTTGCCTGCTCCCCTTCACACCCAGGAGATCCAGGCTCTAAAGGGACTGCAGTACAGAAGGGTGAGGGCAGCAAGCTGGACACAAGAATTGCCCTCTTGGTGGGCACACAAGCACAAAATTGGAAGGACAAACAGCCACTCACATCTGGTACGTGTCGGTCAGCATTTCAAATGAAAGTCAATCATAACCACACCGTACCCCTGAGATGTCAGCACTAGATCTTTCTTGGGGAGTTGCAGCATGCCCAAAACCTCCTGTCAAATTTAGCCCATTTTAGCCCTAACAGGGACCCACATGTTACATTTGTCCTTAAATCTTTGTTGCCCAAGCTGTGTCAGCTCCCTAATAGTTTTCTGATGATGTCAAAATTGCTAGGTTTGACCTCAAGATCCATGTCTAGTTTGGGGTGCCATCAGCAGAGATGTCCTCACCACCAGTGATGCCATGGGAGCCTGGAGAATGGAAGCACCACCAAGACTGAGCTAAACTGGGGACATGGGGGGATGGAGGCAGCAGGTCTCTTTCCCCGTAGGCTCCTGGAGTCTGGATTTTGGTACCCTCTACCCTTTCAAGGTCAATGCAGTGACCTTGAGGGCAGGCTACAACGTCTGTTTATTTTCCCAGGCTCTCTCTTGCAGTGGGAGTGGGGCAGAGGGGTGAGAATGGCAGGGAGAAGGTAGCATCCTTTGTAGGGGAGAGCAAGGGGGGGCTTGCCTGTGGCTGTACAGAGCTTGCCCCAGTGTACAAACTAATTAAGACACTTCCTGTATTAAAGAATAAACCCACACACATTGAAATCAAACCACAAAACTAATAGTGTGGTAAATCCAATATTGCTAATAGTAAAATTCTTTTTTACCTAGACAGAAATTATTCAAAAATCAAAATGAGGAAATAGTGACATGTTGGCTAGGAAAAAAAAAAAAAAAAACAAAACAAAAAACAACAAAACCAAATCCATTTATTTTCTCACAAAAAGTCCATGTAAGCTGTAAATCCTGACCTGCATTAATCAAATTTCACTTTTAGAAAACAGTGGTGCAAATGCCCCTTAATCCATGAAGTCTGACTTAACTTGGGGGGTGATGGGAGGAGATTTCTTGGTTCCCAGAAAATATCTTTCTTGCATCCACTGCAGAGCCTTAGCCTTTATTATTCCATCGTACAGTGAAAGAAATGCAAGGGGGCTTG
>NC_031770.1:73315435-73413837 GCF_001522545.3 Parus major | reverse complement strand
TTGTGTCCTTATCTCTCCCGATGCGTGTTACATGTTGCAGCAAAGAGCAGGGGCGCTGAAGCCGAGCCCAGAAATCCGAGTGGATTTGACGACGCCCCCGGTAAACAGCGTGGCACAAAAGTCCATTGTGCTATGAGATAACTGCGGGGCTGAATGGGGGAGGCTGTCACGGGGGGGATTGTTGGGCCAGTCACCATCGGATCACAGTCGAGGCCTGAATTCCTTTATGGTTCATCAGGGCCTGTTGGTACCACAGAAAGTGTCATGATCCTTTTTTTCACTGGGGCCAGATGGTGTCCTTTTCTGAGGCCTTCCTAATGCCCGGTTTTCCACATGTAAAACTCCTGGGAAAATGACCTAACTCACAGCTGCTTAGTGAGGCTTGAGCAGGTCTTTAGAAAGACTTCTGTCAGGAACAAGGCGGCCGTACCACTCCGGGGGAGCAGGGGGAGGCCACCAACACAAACCTACCCCTCGCCGTCTATATTTAAGCGGAAATAAAATCCCGCCTGGCCAGCGCCGGCCTGCGCGGGCCGGGCCGGGCCGGGGCCGGCGGGAGAGGCACCGTCGCTGGGCAGAGAAGTGCCAGGAGGGGCCATGGGGCCGGCAGCCGCAGCAGCCGCTTTCCCTTCCCCGGCGAGCAGATGGCCTGAATAAAAACATAGAATGTGGTCCAGAAGGGTCGGGAGAGGACAAAAAGTGAGAGGTTCCCCAGGCCGCGGGCAGCCGCCCGGAGAGAGGGGAGGGAGGGAGCCGCCTCTGAAAGGGGTGAGGGAGAGAGGGGACTTTTGATGTCGGGAGGGCCGTGCTTGCCCGCTGCCTCTCCTCTCCCTGAATGATTCCCCGAGGAGCGGCGGGACCGCAGGTGCGGCGCTTAGAAAGCCCAAAGCCTTTTCTATCAATAAAATAATGCCTGGCCAGAGGAGCTCTCCCAAGGCTGCGAGGGATGCGAAGCTGAGCAGCTTCCGTGGCGGTGCTTATTTTCCCCAATCAAGGCGTTAGCAATAATTATCTTGATAACTTTTATCCACGGTGATTGACCTTTTAGCCTTCACTGTACATCGCTGTATCGGGATGTTTTCACTTGCCTGGCTTTGCCAGGGAATTTTTTTGGTTTGTGTTGATGAAAGCATCCATATCCATCCTCTGCACGTTTTTTTTTTTGGCAGCACTATGTTTCCAGCCGTACATCTGTCAGTGTATCTGCAGATATTTCAGCAACTGCTATACCTATCCTACAACTTTTCCAATGGTATTCTATTTTCAGAAGCCTGCACATAAATAAGCACAGCTCAGTAAACATACCAACACTTGGTTTTATTTTACTTGTCCTGTGACCCAGAACATGCTTTAATCCCAGTGTTAAATACATTCCCCCTCATATATTTTAAAGTGAATATGGGAAGCTCCAATAGGATTTCCTTCCTGAACATGGCCATCTAAGAAATTAAATAGAGCTGTCTTAAAAGTAGCTATAATTGTTATGGAGAAACTGTGAGATTTTCATAAAAATCTTATTTTTTCAATTAAAAACTGAAAGCCAGAACTGAACAACTAGGCTAAAAGTCTTTCAGGGCTGATATGTTAAAAATCAATTTTGGTTTCAAATATTTAATTTATGGAAAAAAAAAAATACAAAAATATGCTTACTCTTACATTTTCCCTTTTCAGACTTGCACAGAACACTTGTGTTCTGTGTTTTTCTTTTTGGCTAAAATCTTTTTCTTTTTTTTTTTAACATATTTTTTGTTCCAACAGAATCCCAATCCTCATTTTTTTTTATTTTGCAGTCAGATCTGAGTGGAAAAGAAATGTACCATTGATCTCAAGTAGGTATTGTTCAAAGGTTTCTTTCTGTGCTTGTTAAGAATACAAGTTAGCTTTGTTACAGAACATACATCCAGGGCATTAAAAGATGATACAAAAGAAAACAAGTAATTTTTCAATCTCACCTTCTCAGCTAAAAAAATAAAAGATGGAAGAAGTGTATGTAAAGATGCTCCTAGTTGCTCAGAACAGAGTAATTTTTCAGTGCTTTTTGAGAGCGAAACTTAAATAAAACCAGTCCAAAAGTGTTTGGCCATTCCAAACTGCTCTGTTCTGGAGCATCTGCCTTTGACCCAAAAACTACTGACATCCATGAATTTCGTTTCTCTTTGGTAACTTGCAGATTATTGATTTTATCGTTTGCTTGACATTTCACAGTGCATTGCCTCACTTACAGAAATGTTCAGCATTTACACTCTGATGTGAACTGTCATAAAGTGAGGTAACATTCCATAAAATCCTAAGGGGAAAAACACTTTGATGAGATGCAGTCCAACTTGGAAGGACTGTATTTTTTCTCAAGCTGTTCTAGGCTCACTCACCCTGAAAAAGCACATTTCAGAAGGGACAAGATAATTTTAAATAAGAACTGCTGTTTAAAAGGAAAAACAAAAAGGATGAAATCTTTTATAGTAACGAGAGCAGGAATCACTATTGGTGTGTAACATAAAAGAAGTGAAATGCACATGTACTTGCTATGCTCCGCTTTCAGCAGAGCAACAAAGTTCAAGAGAAACAGCTTGTGCTTTACATTTTTGATCTGCTCATTCCCCTTCTTGCTCTAAAATGTATCGCTGGGCCTGAATACCCCCAAGAAATCAGGCAGAGGCATCCGGCACGTACTTAGGATCTGTGTCTTGCAACAGAAGGAGCCCAAGAAAGAGAGACAGCCCTTCTCCTGCTGGGTCAGTCACATGCAGTCAGGCTTTTGCATAGAGCTAGCCTTCTGTCTCCTTCCTTTCAGGGGCAGAGTAACATTTTGTAGTGACACAAAGAAATTCTTCCCTCTCTTGGTCATAAAGACCCACAGTAGAGCACTAGATCCTCTTTATCAACTGCTCTTTTCTTATAGGATACAATATATTTTATTTACATATTAATTGATCAGTTTGTCTGAAAAACTTGGAAAGCCCAGTGGTTCACAAAAACATAAACCACTCTACTTGTAATCATTGCTGAAACTTGAAGAAAATTGCAATACCTCTGCTTTGCCTAACTCTCCATAATCTATATCCTCGCCATTATACATATTACTGTTTTGCAGGGCTCATAGTTGGGATGTAATTAGTTAAATTTTATAGCAGAGAACCAAACTGCAATGAAATTATTACCACAGATGAAACAAAAGTATTTGGCCACATTCTTCTTCTTTTGGGAAAATAAAGATGCCTGTAAAACGCCTGGCTTTTTTCATTGCCTTTGAAAGTGGCTGTGCAGCTTGTGAGACACATTGCAGTAAGCATTCAAAATCTTTTGTCCCATGTCTTGGGCACATACCTACAAGTGTGTATACGACACAAAAAATGTATTTCCTCCCAGACTCTGCTGTCATTTCTTGTACTTTCCATATGCTGCTATTAGCACGATGCAGCTCACCAACAACTGCGTGGCTTGTAAAGCGGGAGAAACCACGACAAAGATAAATGACAGGAAGATTTTCTGGCTTCATGAGTTTTCATCCTAGTCCAATCAGAACCTTGCAATTTCTCTTGGTCTGGTAATTGCGAAACACCAAATGAGATTACTAAGACAAACAAAATTTTAAGACAAACAAAAGCACCACTTCACATACAGCATGCTTGGGCTCCTTGTACGGTGTAACTTCTCCCTAGAAGATTATGTGGAAGGCAAATGGGCTCAAAAAGCAACTACACAAAGCCAGAAAATAAAAGTCCAGTGGATAACCACATCTGTGTCAGGAAACTCCTAAATTATAGATAGCTGAAAGCAGACTGCCATGGGAAGGGTCACTCTGTGCTGTTCTCCTCATAGTCTTTTCCTAAGCAGTTATTACTAGACACTGTCAGGGACAGGAGCAGAAGGACCTTTGGTCTCATTCAGTACAGCTGTTCTCTTGTTCCTCTGTTCTTATTTTATTCCAGCAACAAAGTCTATTTTTATTCTTCTCCCTAGAACTGTGGCCAGCACACTGGAAAGGATTTTACTAGGAATCCAGACTGCTGTGAGTGTTCATGGTACACACAGGGACACTATTTTTCTTTCTTTGTCTGCACAAGATAGCTGTGTCAAAGGCATTCTCTGTCTTCTCCAGCTCAGGGTGCTGAAATGCTTTGCAATCAAGACACAATATACTCACAGGCCTCAGTGATTGTCTAGTATGGCTGAAAACAACATTAATGTCATAACATGGGTAGTTTGACACCTGTGTAAAAGTAAGGATGGCTCCTCTCCAGAATATGTCTGTCACCAGATATTATCTATACTGAGAGCTTTAAAAAAGGCACTTATTTAATTCACAGGAATGATACTAAAATAACCCCACTGTGTAGGATTCCTTTCCTTTCTGCTGACATGAGTATCACCAGAGGAAAACATGAATCTATAATGTAACAGTTAAAATCTGTCATAGATGTGTGGATCTGTGTGGAAAATGCAAAAATACTAACCTTCACACACTGAGTTCCAACTCAACCCAAGCAAAGGACCAGCCTTAAATTCTGTTTTGGCCTTGTTTCCCATCTAATGTTTATTAGTTATAGGTCATGGTGCTGACCTCTTCACATGTCAGACCCTCAGGAAGCCTATCAGTCAGTAGTATGCTGCTAGTGTGTCCTAGAGATAGATTGGTCCAGAAGGACTCTGAGTTTGCTGTTGTCCAGGACTGCACAGGAGGGATTTAACCTCCATGCTGTGATCCATTTGTGATCAGGCTGCACCAGAATTCTTGCCTGGCACAGTCAGTGCCATGCCTCATGCCTGGGCAGAGAAACGGGACAGGGCAGAGAGGTGGCACAGCAAGGGCTGGAAGCAGAAATGGCTGAATCAGATGAGTTGCACGCTAAGCTGATCTCCATTCGGACTGAGGGGATAGGTGGGCAGCACTTTCCCCACATAGCCCCAGGTGTGACCTGACGCTGAGGCCAGAGCAGCCCTTGCAGCCCCTGACAAGGGGAGGCATGAGTCACATTTCCTTAGTGTCTGCACGAGTGATGCCGTGTACCCGTGCCACAGGTCCCTCGCTGCCATCGGCAGGCCTGTTTAGCATAGATGGATCGTGGCAGCACTGCAGCCTTCAGTCTAATGCCAGATGAAATTCATAAGAAGTGTAATGCAAACTTGGAGAACCAATGAAGAGTGGTCCTTAGTCTCTGAACGAAGTAATGCAGTTGCCAAACACACTTGCCCTTCAAATCACAGACTTGTTCAAAATGTTCTGGAAATTGTCCTAAACCAAAACCTCAGCATAGATTACCTCCAGGAGCCTGACAGAAAAAACATGGGTTTGATCTCTCTGGTAACTTGACAAGCTGCCGTGTCCAAACAACCACATTTAAAAAAGCCTGGATTTCTGTGCGAACACTGCCCTTCTGCTGGATAAATCCAACCCTCTCTACTGAGTAAATTCACATATGCTAACATAAATTAGCAGCAACGACTATTCAAATAGTCAGATCAGCAAACTGCACTGATGATCAACTAGTACCAGCAGCAAATCAAGACTATAAATGCCTTTGACTGTGGCTCTCAGTCTATTAGAAGTTATGCACCCTAGTAAAAACTCCTGGCATGGTATTCTGCAGCAAATAAATACCCGTTTTTTGTTGCTAACCTGTCTTCTTGGTGACTCACCCAGGCAGAGAACTCCCATCTGGGTTTATAAGAATAAGCAGTTTGATATGGAATTTCATAACATACTTCTTACATGTTGCTCACATCCTTCTGTTGAGCTAAATTGATCTTTTTTCTTCTCATTTCCTGGGTAGATTGCATTTGGTCTATGAGTAAACACAGTGTAGCTGCCCCCTTTTCCCAGGCTTTCTAATGAGAATGTGCTGTCTGATCAGGTGCATGCACTCTGCTGTCATTTGCAGCCTGACCTGAAGGTCAGAGGTGATTTGAGCAGGCTCAGGGATGCATACAAATCACATCCTCTTGTCTGTCTGTTTTGTTGACTGGTTCTCCTCAGGGTCATGGCTATCTTAAGTAGCAGCCTGAAGGATAAAGTGCGCCCAGTCTGAGCTGTAAAACTTTGACTTTGGACCAATTGCATCTGACATACAGCAGCATGAGGGTTGGTTTAGCCTTTGGATTCAGAACAAATCACTGGCTATCAATAGCTGATAGTGACATGCAGTTTACTGAATGTCCCCTTTTCTCTGGCAGCTGTATATTCTTTGGAAGAAATGGATGTGTTTTTAAGTTTCTAAGGTCATGTTTTAAATATGATGTTGCACACACTCCATTAGAAAGTAAGTGTAGCAAATAAATAAATAGCTAGAAAATGTTACGCTGCTTTATGAGTTTGCTCTTGGGCTCCCAGGTGGTGCATAGTATGGGAGGTGGAGGAATAGACACAAAATAGCATAAGAATGACCTACTCTGAAACAAAATTATTAACAAAAGAATTATCTCAATTACTGAAAACTTTTCAGGAATGATATTGAGGAACAGCCATGCAGAATAAAGCACTGTACTGTCCTCAAGACTGGTGTTCTGCAGGGAGCTTCTTTGCCAACACGGCTGCACCAGCATGGCAGTCGATGCACGGGGTTAGGGGCACAGGAGCAGCATGCTCTACCCATATCCTCCCACTGTGCACAGGACCACCAGCCCCAGCCTCACAGTCCTCATACTGCTCCTGCCACCATGGTAGGGCTTGCCAGTGCAGCAAACACCCACTCATGCTAAACCCAAAAAAGGAGAAGTTTTTAAGGCCACCAAGCAGGCATCAAAGAGTTACGGCTCTCAGCTGGCATTAGTCGAGGCCAGATTCAAAGCAGTGACCTGGAAGCAAGTGGCTCTGTATCACCCCCATGGGTTGCCCAGCCCCCTAACACTTCACTTATTAAAAGGCGACTCTAGGACTATGTCAGTGCCCTTGTGCCTCTGCAGCATCATACTAAAAACCCTCTCTGTCTCATATGTGTGTAAGTCAATTTTATACAAAGGAGCCACTCTTTTATTGGTCAAAATGCTTTGGTGGCATCTATTTATTATTCTATTAAGAGTCACATTACTTTCATCAACAATTATATCTGTTTCATTTTCTCAGCTCTGCTGTCACAGCACTGCTTGAAAATTTTTGCCAAATTTGTGCTGGAGAATTATACTGAAGGAAACTTTTTGTTCTCATCATATTGTAACTTGGTAGAAAAAGAAAAAGGGATTGTTGTTGTTGTTGTTGTTGTTGTTATTATTTCATATATATATATATATATATATATATATATTATTTTTAAAATCAGCCATAACACCAGAAAAGCTGAGGTGCCACTCTCAGTAAGTACCATGTTACATTTCTTGGTTTATCCACATATAGAGGCTATCTAGGACTTATAAACTTTTCATAGAGTGCATGTGTAGGGCTCCAGTGGTTGTAAAGAAACAGCCTGGGCCAAGAATTTTCTGCAGAAGTGGACTTTTTTCACTGAACATCCTGATTATTTCATAACTTCTTTTTTTCTTTCCCACAGAAATTCTTCCCTATCATAATAAAAAAAAATTAACAATTACATTAAAAATTAAACATTTTCAGTTTTTATTTGTGTTTTGGGTGGAAAGGATAAAAGGCAACTCTTTGCAAAAGATAATCTCATTTTTCAGATTAGTTAAGAAAAAACTGTATCTAGTATAGCCTTAAACTACCATTAAGTAAAAAGATATTGATAATACACAAAAACTGGTGAATTCATTTTTTGACAGGTCTCATCATATCTGAAGACTAGTCCCAAGATCTTTCAGGTCTTAGTGAAATAAACAAAGGGTTCAACATATGGTAGAATTGCAGCCTTAATGATATCATATCTGTGAATTGTGAAGTGATGCTACAAGATGAAGAATTGATAGCAGCATAATAGGATATGTTCCTTTCCCAGCAGAATCCAGCAGAGGATTGTAATAGTTCACCAGGGGAAGTAGGGTTAAAAACCTCTGACCCCTGATATCACATAAACATTGCCAAAAAAAATAAAACCCTTGATTGACAGTGAGATGCCTGACTAGCTCAAGTCTGCTCTGAAATCTTTGCTGATAATTACTGGGTTGAATGGTATGAGAAATGGGCAAGAAGGGTATCAGCCACATGAGTGTACATACTCAGAGACCTGAGCATCTCTAATAAGAATTGATGTAGTGTGTCATTTGTAATTTAATCAGCAGCATTACATCTTGATAGCAAAAGGACTATCATGAACGTTTTTGCAGTAAAGTAAGATTAACAGACACACACCCCAGATCTCTGCTGCCTTAAAGTAATGTTCCAGTTGTGACAGTTGCTGATAAATAGAAGAAAATGTGAGTTTATGCTGACACGTGACCCTGAGCTGGTCCCACCGTGTGTAGGCATTTTGCTGCACTTGGCACTAAGTGCCAAGCACTGACCTGAGACTTTTTGTGAACACAGGCAGAGCAGTGGTAACCCTAATCCAAATTTTTGCCTCATTCTTTTCCAGTGGCTGTTGTATCCCAAAGTCCAGGTCTAGATCTGAGCTTCTCACATCCAGGTCCATTCCAAACAGATCCCTTTTTTTTTTCCTCACAATTTGTTTGTAAGTTTGGGAGCCATCTGCTTTACCTTCATGTCCAGGCTTCCCTGGAGGAATTCAGTACCCCAGCATGCACCAACTACACCCTGCCTGACGTGCGAGAAAGCTCCATGGATATTTGGAAGAGATTTACCCTAAAGCCGATGCCTGGGAGTTAGTCATCTCAGCCGAAGCTCCTCATTTTAGACTTTCACTGTAATGGTGGAAAATAGGCCCCTCTAGAGGCAATTTGAGCAGTGTAGCTAAAAAACTTAAGGTGAATGGTTCACTGAAAAGATTTTTTTTTTTCCCTGCCCTCACTGAAGAAAAAGCAGTGTTTAGGATACTATATTTCAGACTTCTGAAGTGAGGTGAGTTAAATCCTTACTCTGCTTACTCTCTCCAGAAAATCCAGTCTGCAGGCTTTCCCAATGTCTGTATCAATGTCTTTTTAATCAAAACTTTAAGATTTCTCATCAACTGTGTCGGAGTAATAATTTATTTTTTTTCTTTTCTGTTTTTAACAGTGCTGAGTTGTGAGAGCTGAAAGAATTAGCAGTAAATTTACTCATGGGAAAAAGCACATTATGACAATGAAGCAAAGGTCTCTAGTGTCTGCAGTCCCACAGTGAGTATGCATGTTCAGATGTGCATATTAATTGTCATTTATATCAGTGGCAAGAGGCAAGGAATAAATGGTGCATGGGCATCTGTTTTCAAATGCTTACCCGAGGTGCTGACTCACGTCCATAGGTCACCTGAAAGTAAAATTAGTCCCTTAGGATACAGGCCAAATGTTCTGGGAAAATATCCCATCTCAACAGTCTGTGAGTCTTTGAAGCAACTGTTAGTGACTGACTTTTTTCCCCAATTTTCCTTCACAAATGTAAAATAACCTCCTGCTAATAGTGTTTTGAGAGCCTTCTGTCTAGTTATACCACAATTCCATTATATTTTAGTCTCTTTCCACTCATCTACCAAAACAAGAAAGGTAATTCGTATTGCAGTTTTGTCTTCTAGATCCACTGGTATCAATCTCATGGCACAACCAGATTTTTTTTAAGATGTGTTATTGCACTTCTTACTTCTAAATTTCACTCTGTGTTGCTCAGTAGTGATTAAACAAACATGTTAATGATGCCAAAACAGCCAACACAAGATAAAAAAATTTAGAATTATAACTTACCCAAGTAACAAAGATCTGAATCTCTGACAATTATGTTAAATTGTGATATTAGAGAGCTTAAAGAAAAGCTAATTTTTTCCATTTACTGTTTTAATGAAGAGATTCTCCTGCACTTACAGGTTTTTTGGCAATATCTATATATAATTCCCAAAGTGATAAATGTTGCTTGTTTTTACACTTCTCTCAGTTAAAACCTCTGCTCTAATCAATGAGATCTTTGATTTCCTCAAACAGGTTTAAAAAATGTCACTTAATATCAGTTTCCATCACAGTGTATTTCAGGACTGGTGGTTTAACAATTGCTCTCCAGGAGAATTACTTATTTCTTGTTTTATTTGTGTGAGGAGCTCTACAGTGTGACAGGTCCATGAGAAAGTGAACCCAGCCGAGGAGCAGGTGGTCTGCTGCTCCTATGTTATTGCCATTACGTTGCCTTTGTTAAATTACTCCATAAACCCAAGTTTCCTCATTGCCATTTGTTAAATTTGCCTACCTCCACTCTGTGAGCACAGATAATCAGTCAAACCCTAATTGGGGTATATTTAGATCAAAGTATGCAGCCAGCGTTTGCTCCCAGTACCTGGGTTGCAAATGATAGTCACATGAGTGGCTTGCTCTATTGGACATGCTTTTTGTTTAACCATGATCATTGCTGGCAGGCAGCTTTTTGTGCAAGTGAAAAGCTCTTTAGAATTCCTCTAATTCTGACAAAGAAACTGTCTTTGGGAGGAGAAATTGAGTATTGCCTTCTTGCATCTGAATAGTCTTTCAGCTCTATATTCACAGCAATATACTTCATGTCCCCAGACAAGAAGCAGAAGGTTTGGGTCCATGTTATTTGTTCCTTATCTAGCTTCTAGAAAGCCTTGGAAGCTTGTATTTTTACCAGTTAAGGAGATACATGTAAGGTCTGTTAGTATAGGCATGGATTTCTCTTGAGAAATGTTGCAAAAACACTTTGCTACAAAAATCACAGAGGTTGTCTTTTTTTTTTTTTTTATTTAAGAAGTAATAAATCAAAGCAAGGTTTGTGTAGGGATGAGTGATACATCATCTTTGCACTGCTCCTCTGAGAAAGGTAAAAAATGTTTATGGAAAGATTTCTACTTTTTACCTTATTTCTGATCTGATTGCTGGTTTAATCAGTTGTTTTCAGATGGATTAAATTAGCTTTATTTATTACCTTTCACGTCTTTCATTTCCTTTGGTGGCACAATTTTATGTTGTCTTTTACTTATCAATATCATGGTAGCACCTAAAGCCCCCATCTGAAGTTAGAGTCCTGAGGCTCTGAAAACTACAGAGAATAAAAGGTGGCTCATTCCCTGAAGAGCCTGCAGTTTAATCAAGACAGCAAGATACACGCCACACTAAATTTGGGATACACTATTGAGAGCAAAACACCTACAATTAGCTTTGAGCACAATTAGCTCTTTAGGGTTCAGTTGAGCAAAGGCATACACAGGCACCAGATTTTAGGGCATGTTGAGCAGCCCCATTTAGTTCAAAGTGACAAGGACATATGCAAAGCTGATGATAAATCTTCCAGGGCAGGAGGTTAGGTTGTGTGACCAGGCCATTGGCCGGTTGAGAGGGAAAGCTGTCGTTAGGGACAGAAAGTTGACCTGCTCTTTGGATTTCCCTACATTTGAATGCTGAGTTAACAAAGCACAGATTTAGTATGTTTAAAGAGTCAATGCGGAGAAAATACTGTAAAGTAGCTCTGTTTTCCACAAAATTCCTCGCAGACCTTATTCTAAAGGAACTTTGCAAAGAGTAAAGGCCACTTTTGAAGCA
Source organism: Parus major (assembly GCF_001522545.3). Lineage (NCBI taxonomy): Eukaryota > Metazoa > Chordata > Aves > Passeriformes > Paridae > Parus > Parus major. Next base: position 73,402,323 of record NC_031770.1, on the reverse strand, counting down.
ATATAAAGGCCACTTTTGTCAGTGAAATAACTTGCTGGACTTTTTCCCCACAGATTTGTATAGAGCACTGGTTCACATCAGGGTCTGAAAAAAAATTAGTTTTGATTGTATATACATACATACAAAAGGGTAAACAGTCTGGATAAAGCCCTTTGTACTGGATTAGTGTCTTAGCTCTTTAACCCAAGCTGCAGGTTTGGGATGTCTTTGTTCAGTTAGGTTTTCGGGGCTGACCAAACCGGGTGTGTTTGAGTTTCATTCCTCACCCTTTTGAGGTCTGCAGGACTGATTCCTTGCATTCAGTGCCAGCAGTACTGTAAGTGCCCAATGCTTTATTCTCTAAGCTATTCATCCTTTCAACCTTTGGCTTTTTTTTCCTTAATCCATCTACCTTACTAAGTTTTCAAGTCAAGTAAAATGTTAAATGTTCTTCAAGCAAGAGCAACACAGAAATAACAGAGAGCATGCCAAGAATTTCTGGCCATCTCATTTATTTGTTCTGTGCGTGCATGTGTGTGTGTGTGTGTGTGTGTGTGTGTGTGTGTGTGTGTGTGTATATAAATATATGTGTACACATGTGAATGTGCATGGGTTTATATGATTACACCACAAAAGATGAATCTACCATGAGGCAGAAGTCATGTAAAGCATGTATTCCAAAGGATATTGTACAGAGAAAGGCAAAATAAACACGTTTGAGCAACTTCTCACTAATATCAGAAACAAGCAATTGCTCTTCATCACGAATATTTTTGTGGAGAATTCAAATGCTTAATACTGCTTGTCTGAAGCCTTGATGACTTTTTTTTGGCTGCAGGGGACAAGAGGCTTACACACATGCCACCACTTCAAAGATTTGCCTTCTATTAATTTTTTTACTTAAGCTTCAGAGTGTTAAATTGTTCAATTTAAGCCATGAATATATTTTATAAGATCATCCTAGCCCACCATTTTTCCCAAAATAGAGAAGTTCAGGATATTTGGCAGTTTCACCTCCTCACCAACTCTCTGCAAAATATATATGAATAATTTCTTTGAACCTCAGCAGCTTGTGATACAGAAAAACACAAGTTCAAACCTTAGTCTTTCCTTAACGATGGAAATAGACTGTTCTAAAAATAAGTGCTGAATTTGATGATTTAGATTTAAAAAAAAAAAAATGCACATCATAAATAGAAATGTGTTGTAACTTTTCCAATTGGAAATTAAAAATAATGGGCTATTTTCCATTTCCTTGTGGGGCTTTCATGAGCTGAATCAATATAATGAAATGTTCTAGTCAGCAAAATAAATCAAGAGCCTTTTACTGTTTTTATCACAAGAGATCCCCAGTGAGGTAAGGGAGGAGAACAGAAGAGAACACATGACATTATGCAACTATCCTACATCAGAGTATGAGTCCGGCTGCTACTCCTGAGCTAAATGCCTGATTTGCTTAGCCCAAGCTGGGGAAAAGATGGAAATGTGAGATTGCCAAGAACAGGTTACACTGTCTCTAATCTGTCTCAATTGTAAAGAAAAAAATAGGGATCCAGTGATTTCCTGTGCTCCCACCATGACTTGGAGACCTTCTGTTTGTGCATTCCTGGGGATGAGAGCCTGCATGACACTACTGCTCCAAAGTCAACTGAAAGGATTCCCACCTTACTTCTGTGAGAGCTGTACCAATCTGAAATGCAGGATTGAGCCTGATGGCATGCTTCAGATGGGACCCACAGTGGAGTTCCTGGAGCAGAGTCCTCCCCACACAGTGGCTCTGCCATGGAGGCTTCCCACTACTCACCACAGTCTGGGACTCAAGAGCTGCCTGTCTGCAAATATTACTTAGAGCCCTGGGAACACATCACCAGAAAACAAGTCTGGCCATTGGGTTTACATCATGTTTTGTTCTGCAGGAAATGTTTGTATTTGTTTCAGAGAGAAGTCCTGCTGTTTCAGATTAAGTGCCTTTGCCATCTGCTAAAAGAATGGCAAAACAGCACACAGCTGTTAAAGAACAGAGATAGAAACTCAGTGTAGAGCCATGATTTGCTAGCTCCATGGTAAAAATTCCTATTTCATAGGATGTTCCATTATGGGCTTTTTGTGACATTTTAATCTCTCTAAAAGTCAAAGGAATTCTTGTGTCAAAAAATACAGCTTCCATAGATGTCCAATTTATCCCAACATCCCTCTGCTCACTGCAGCCAGCACCACCCCAGGGCAGGATCAGATTCCCTGGAGGAAAGATCACTGGGGTGCCAGCCACAAGCAGGTCACTGCAAACATATGGACACCCATGCTCTGAACCAAACTATTAAGGAGGAAAATCTGTGAAGGCTGCTGACCTATTTCTTTCTATGAACAATTTTGTTTGGTTCTTTTAGCCTTGTCCAACTGGCAGGGACTGTGGGACGATAGAGCTTAAGACCTAGGCTGACTGGCAGTAGATGGGACTCCCTGGAAAGTTGCCACTCCCGATTGCTCCTTCAGAGCAGACCATTTCAAAAGTAGTGTAAGGAAGATATGTACATCAATCAAGAAAGTGCTATTACTCTTGCTAATAACAGGAGATGATATATAGAAGGCTATCAATGAGCTTAGGCTTTTGGATTCCCTAAGGCTAGTGCTACCCAAGTAAATTAAACAACTTGAATGAAAATCCTCTGGCACTGAAACTTCACTGTCTGAACCATTAAAAACCATGGAAGGGTCCTTGGCACAGTTTTGACCAGTCCTACTAGCGCTCTCCCAATTCCTGGACATGCTACAGGAGTTAGGTCAGTCCAGAGACCATTCCCATTAGGCAGTCTGTGCATATATGGATTCAAGCTGTTCCAGGCCAGTTGGCCAGACAACAGTCCTGGGCGTGTTTGATTCACCCATATGGATGCATCCAAAGTGTACTGAGGTTATTAATACAAATACTCTGTGTCCTAGGCACCAGGTTTTGGACTCTGTAAGTACATTAGACCATATCCTCATCATGCTGCAAGGCTCATTGTGGAAGGCTCACCAATACTAAGGTGTTTCAGAAGTCCGGAAATCATTTAAGACCCTAGGGAACTTCCTAGCATGAAGTCCGACCAAAGAGCCACCTTACTGATTAGCCTGTGCCCAACAGTGGCCAGAGGGGGATATCTAGGGAGCAGTATAGAAACAGTATAAAAGCCCTCTTATACTTTCCCAAATATCAAAAATTTGCAGTTTAGGTATTTGATAGCTTAGGATCCTAAGCTATCAAATAATAAGAAATACTAAGAAATACTGTGAAATCTGTTGCAGTGATAAAATGACCTTTTTGCTCATATTTATGAGCATAAAAAGTACTGATACTCATCTAACTATCCTGGAAGAGCCAGGTTGAGATCTGCTCCTCAGGCTTTCCTGCAAGCTCTTTCTGCATATTCTGAGCACTTTGGGAGTGACAGTGCAACATGCACTGGGAAGATAGACAGGTAGATGGAGGAGGGATGTTTAGCCTGCAGGCTACTAAAAAATATGTGCTCCCCCTGATAGTTACTGTGTGCTGTTTTGCTCACTAGTTGAAAGGATGAAGGGAAAGCTGGTCACCTCCTACTCCTTTTCCCACTTAACAGTTTGTTCAGCTGAATGTTGTACACAGAAATGAAGAAGGCGTCTAGGAAAGGGTGAGGAACATATTTCGCTCTCAGTTTGGAATAGATAGGCACGTTAACCTCATGAATAAGGTACTGGTCACTCTGTGATGCCATGAGGAGCCCTTCTAGTGCATCACAGGGGTCCTGCAAGACATATGACATCTACTTTAGTCCATATTTGGTTTTTATGGCAGTAAGCCTGGACATTTTAATTAATTCCTCCAGAAACATACCATGAATAGAAATCCAATATCAATTAATGTTAACTATTGACAGCAGGGAGAAATAGTGATCACTGTATGTCAATACAGTAAGTTATAATCTTTTAAAAACCTAAAAATTAAATGTTGCACAGTTCATGCCTTCAAGACCACATGAATCAATGCAGATGGGAAGCTAATGGATATTCTCTTCTCAGAGGACAGCAAAAGGGGACATTTGGAGCATTCCAGGACTCCCCTTGTCCTTGCTGCCTTGCAGAAATAGAGGGAGATGTGTACCCCAAAATAAGGCAGTTTGACAGGCTGGAAACTGTGCTACACCAAAGGCTGAGGGAGGCTTTTGCCCTCCCCAAAAGCCACCAGGGTGGTCTGTTTGCCTCTCAGTCATCCTTATGAGCTCCCTCTAACCCTTCTCTGTCCTTTTCTCTCCTATTTACCATGCTTCAGAAAACATCATTGTATTCCTCCATCATTTCACCCTTCCCTTGGGATGTGTGTGAGCGCTGTCTGAACACGTCCTCTCTTCTCTGGGTTCATTTTCCCTCTGATGCAAATCAGAGACAGTGAAAGCCCCAGTCCCTGATCACTTCTCTGTGTCAGCAGCTGCTCTAAAATCCAAGCAGCTTGCCCCTAAATTTTAACCTGGCTATGCAAATAGTGATAAAATTGTGTTTTTTCATACATTTAGGAATGTTTCTAGTCAGGTTTCTCTGGGCTTGGTCATGGCAAACATAGCAAAAGATACCCCATTTTGATAGACCTTCTGGGCTGTCATAAGAGGGAAACATATATAGAAAGGAAACAGAGCAGCTGTGGCAATTTTCAAGTATGGGGAAAAAATGCCAGGTGTGATAGGGTTGTTAGGGACTTGGCTTGACTAGCTAAAGAGAAGCAGCAGATACAGGCCAGTAATTGTATGTGTGTTTCTGCAAGCTGACCTTCCTTTGAAGGATGCTACAGTGCAGCACCTCCCCCTAAGGAGTAAAGAGTGCTGCCGAGAGAGGATGTGAGAAACTAAGAAAATGTGCTTTCTTGCTGCTGCTTGCCTGGTGCCTCCTCTTTGCTGCAGGAGCAGGAGTCATCTGCATGCCAGATTACAGCACACTCTCTAATTTATGTTTTCACTTTTTAACATGCAGCATTCAATAACCTGCATCCTACAAGCAGCCCAAAGGGATAGAAACCTCTGTTCTGTAAGACTTGGCCCATTTAGCTCATTGCTGCAAGTCTGAGGGCGCTGATGAAATTGAGAGTCAGGAAAATGGTTCTAAACTTTTTATTTGACACTACAATTGAAGTGGCTGAACTTCTAACCATCTGCCTTGTAACACATATGGTATTCCTAGCTGCCCACCACTGCTTTTGCTAGTGCCACTGAGCAAAGGTGAGAGAATAATAGTTACTATGACAAGAATAGAGAGTAGGAAATGACAAGTTGCATATGCATTTGCACTGCATATTGCAGTGTGATTTGTCTTTTTATCTGAACATCTCTTTTTACTGTAAGGTCTAGCACAGAATTAAGCAAATGGATTATATCTCTGCTTCTACTTTTATTTCTGCCCTTTCTGGGAAAAAAAAAAAAAAAAACAACCAACAACAACAACAAAAAACTTTTATTCTCTATTTACCCAAAACTATTGCTTTTACTACTGCACTTACATCCCCTGTGACAACCAGCCCAACCTTTGATTTGGGGACCTGCTGGATCTCCAAGTCTCTGACAGATTCTGGTTTTATCAGACTGATAAAACCAGTCTCCTGCCTGAATTGCACCCCACTGGGGGTACACGGAGGTGAATTGTGAAACCCTGGGCTACAGCAACTACCTAACAGCTCAGATATCCTGAGGTCTAGAAGTCTTGTCAGATTCTGGAAGATGTTTGTAAACCATTCCAAAAGCACACCCTCACTTTCATGGACTGGTGTAGCGGTTTTTGTTGTGATTGATGGGGAAGAGTTGCCCCTGTACTGCTGAGAAGAGAAGAAGGATGGTTCAGGGGTTCTGAAGCAACACTTGCTTTTACCATCCAGTTGGGTCTCTCCAGGATAAGTCTGTGGCAGGGTGACACAGTGGAAGGGACCCTGGGAGCTGGCCAAGCAGTTGGAAAAGCAAGCAGATGTCCAGATAGTGAAGGAGATGTGGATACAGATGGGGATATGGATATGGATGAGGCTGGGGATGCAGGCACACCTGTGGCATTGAGGACAGGTCCTTCTCTGTGGATTTCATAATGTGCAGTAGAACATCAAATGATTTACAACTGTGACAAACTTGCTTATGGGCACACAGCATTTTAGAAAGAAATAAGTTAACCCAAAAGAAGTGCTGATTGTAGAACTGTTTTGAATTACTATCCTCAAAACTGGCCTTTTGATTTTCTGCCTGAGTTTTCTTATCTGTAAATAAGCTTAATATTTAATTCAGGAATCCTATTTGGTTTAATTGGTTGATAGTTTTAGCTTAGAAAGTTAAACCTTATGTGCATTTTACTTAATTTTGCTTACCATTAATTTAGCTGCTACTTTAATGAGTGGCCCTAAGCTTTTCTTGTGAGCAACATCTGAAGCCAGAGCTCTGCCAGTCTTTAAGCAATGAGGGACATTCTTCTGACTGTCCTTGACAGAGGAGGGGGAAATCTCACAGCAATTTTCCATGATGGTCTCTTGGTGTGGGCCATGGACCAGAGCAGCACAGGGTGTTGCTTCAGTCACCAGCTGGGATTAGCCTCCCTCCAGGTTCAGGGAAGAAGTCCCATGTAAAATGGGACTAATGAAAGAGGTAAAGCAGAGAAAGTTTCTTCCTCCTCTTCTTTCCCTGCCATCAGTTAGCATAGGGACTTCAGCATAATATTATTATAACATTTTTTTTACAGTAGGAATTAGAATTGAAATTTGTTATGTATGAGGATAACTAAAATTCGATCATTTCACACTCTTCGGTCCATGCCTGAGGACGTTTTGGGGTAAATAGATTGCTTAGAAACAGCCAGTGACTACAGCTAAAATTACATTTTACCAACTGAGCTGAATGACTTTTTAATTACAACACTGATGTCCACTCACTGTCACCACCGTCTAATACTAAGACGGTATTGATTTGATTTTTAACTTTGATGTACCAGGGGAGAAAATGCAGAGTAGGATTTTTTTCTGAAATCCTTTTTCCAAAGTAGTCAAGAGCCCCTGCTCTAAAATGATGGGTTGTTTTTTGTCTGTCTCTTTTTTTTGCTTGTACCTTGAATATTGTTTCTGTCCACCTTGAATTTGTTTAGTTGTATACAAACATTTTGAAATTAAAATTTATAATTTCATGGTACTGGTAAGCCTCAGTAACAAATTTTTGTTACACATACAAATGTTACATGAAACAACTGAAAAAGCTACCAAGCAGACATATCAGCCACAAAAATCTACGAGACCACAACCTCCTGTGATAATGCAATCTTAGTGCATTAATTTCCTCAAATAGAAATTACAAATGTTTTGGGACGAAAATGTCAAGGGTCTTCTATTTTATGAGAAAGTACTTATTTTTAAAGATATATTTTGTATCTTTACTGTAACAGAGATTGATCACTAAGTTCTCCCTAGAGCAAGGGAGTCTTTTCCCTTTGTGAATGCAGACCTTTCCTTCTCTGTCTAAGGGAAAATTTGAAAAAACTTGCCCAGGATAATCCTTTAGTTTGCAAAAGGATTGCTATCTTGTCCATGAGCTGTTCCATGAGGAAGCCAGAGCCACAAGGCATCACTTCCTGGGCTGCTGTGCTCTGTGGGGAAGAGAAAACTAGCTCCTGCCCTGCAGACTACTCCATTCCCATCTTGCTTATGTTCAGATGAAGAGCTAAAAGAGGCTATTTCACATCTGTATGTGAACATCTAGTAATACTGGCCAATACATAGGTTGGTGATTCAGAACTAGGAAGAGTGGTGTTGTCCCAAAATCCATTTAATTTGAAGGCTCTCTAACTATCAACTGCTGTGGGTTTGCAGGTACATTTGCACAAGCACTGTGGAAAAGGGAATCCATTTACCATGCAGGTGGGACACCGGTCTATACAGGTATTCCTTGTTGTCATGCTTTAACCCCAGCCTATTGGTAGAGATGGGAATACAGCTGACATCATTAATATCTGAGCTAATAAAAAGGAAATGAAAGTATATTAACTGCACCCACTGCATAGCCATAAAGGCAAAGGTCTGTCTGAGATTAACAAACAGCTTTTCAGTGGAAACAGGGCTATAACTCACTTCAGGGGCTCTGATCTTTGATGAGTTTATGAATGAAAACAAAGCTCAAGTGAATGAATTACGGACATGATTCACTCAGTTGTCTCATACACTTTTATGACCTTTTAGTGTTTTAGTTGCCAGGAGGATGGGATGCTGGTATGGCCTCCAGGAGCCCTTTGCTTGCGCCCTGGCTTAGTTAAGGACTTGCAGTGTGTCCTTGGGAAAATCTCTTTAATATACCTCACATCTCTGCTCCCCATCTGTAGAACAGGAATGATCATTTTGTGTCATTTGTATGAAGGTCACCTGAATGTCAAATTCACTAATGAAAAGTTCTAAGTTGTAGGCTACTGTGCTATATTTCCCCTATCATCAGTAGAAGTACTCTTATTTACTCCAGCTAATATATATCTATGTATATATACAATTTCCAACCAAAAGTACTCTGTCAAATAATCAAGCAAAGAGCAAATAGAGCCAAAAGAATAGGGAGAAATGAGGGGGAGAAGCAGCTGTGGTGACCAACTCTAATTCTCCCGCCTTAAGTACCTCATGAAGTCTCGGCAGAGTCAAGAAAACAAAAAGGAAGAAATAATTTGGACTTCTATGATGTTTTTCAGGATTCAGAATTCCAGCCTTTTTACCACAACCCACAAAGTCAGAGAATTGCATGAGAAAAGTGGTGGTTTTCATGGAACTGTGTGACTGCTGGATCTGGACCTTTCCAGATCAAACCAGTTGCTGCAACATATGCAACAATAGCATGAGGTGTTTGCCATGCTGCTAAATAAAAAATATTGCATGAACAAACAGAGTATGCCTTGGGTTGTTTTGCTTTTTGCTGGGGCTGAATTTAAGAATAAGGGTGTGGTCAACTCATTCCCTGGAAGATTTCTTATCCTGCGTATCTTTCAAGAAGAATTTTGCCCCAGGCTGACTGATCTTGTAAACCCAGCTCTGCCCTGAGAGAGTTGATTTTGTAATGGATATTATCTAGAATTTTACCCTGTAGAAATTAGAGTAAATTCCATTACCCCTGTTAGGACCATTACCAGTACTTTGTACGTATTATTTCAAAATGCTTATGCATATCACTTCTGATACATTAAAACAACCTCTTAGCAACATATTTTGAGTACTCTACCATTTTGTGGAGTGTGGACAAAATGAAGGGAAGACATGGACTTTATGCAAATACACAGCTTCTGAAGGGTTAATGAACAATGAGGAATTTGTGTATAGCTCATTAATTGTTATATTGCATCCCTTTATCTAAATTGTTAGTGGTCTGCTTAGTCAATTGAAACATATTGCTTTGATATTAAAGCTGCAATCAAAATCTTTATTCTTGTGCATGTTCTACTTGAGAATACTAATCCTTCAGAATAGGGCAATTGGAATTATCTTGAAAAGTATTACAATTCAATAAACCATATGCTCAAAAATAGAAACATCAGGTTCAGCCAAATATCCTAGGAACTGATGCAGTTATTTTGACTTTCCCATACAAACAGACCAATTTCAAATACTGTATGAAAAAGCCCAATAGGGCTTGGGTTTAAATTCTGGCCTCATGTTCAAGGAAAATGAGGATGATAATTCCATGCCAGCCCATCAAACAAAATTAGCTTTGCTGTGGTAGTACAACAGAGCCATGCACAGGGAGGGTGGTTATTGTGGATTGTGATATGGTACATGAAAGTTTTTATATTTGTTACATCAGCCCAGAGTATTCCAACTAGTTTATGATGCTATGTGTGGTGTATTTGCTCTAGATTTTCTCTCTACATCAAGGAGTGAGAGAAGAACTTTAAAACCTCTCCCGATACCAGGGAGGCTTAGTTATCTTGACAAAATGCTGTTTTCACCTCAATGGAGATAGCAGTGTGGACACATTCCCAAATTAGGCATCTACATTACTCCCTAGAAGGATGGGCACAAAGAAGGATGAACATGGCCCTTAGTGCCCAGGTAGCCCAGGGATGCTGCAGAGCCACATTGCATTAAGCCTGTGTCAGACCAGCCCAAGGTTACAAGCAGTTTGAGTGGAAGACAAAAGCAATAAATGGAACAGACTGAAAAGAAGGGAAATAAAGGATAACATTGATCAGTAGAATTGGTGTTCAGTCACCTATGTTTTCAATCATCACCAGGAGCAGAGTTTTAAAAGAGAACAGCAGTGGAATAGCCTTGAAGAAGTTTGTGGGAAAGAGGGTGCACAGGCACCTCTGCAGCCTTCATTTAAATAAGTCTAAATCCTGAGTGGCTTCATTCACCATGCTGGAGTTGCTTAGGAGTTGCAGAATTGTATTAAGACATGTGGGTTGCGCAGCAGAGTGATAAAGTTTTTGTCTTGGACACAGGGAAGTATTGAGAAGCTCAGTGTAACTGTGCCCATACACTCAAGTGTGCACACCAGCAGTGAAGGCACAGAATACCTTCAGCTGTCTAGAGGGTTGAGGTGCACCACTTAGAGCATTTCCATTACGTTTTAGGTAATATGGTTTCCTGAAAGAGACAGCAATACGCAGAGCTCTCTTCATTTATTTACCCTGCTAATTTAGAAGGTGCTGTGATCAGCATGTGTCTATGTAGAAGTGTGCCTGTGTGTGTGTGTGTGTGCATGCCCATTCAGGTGTTCAAAATGCCATATTACTGGGAGCAATAATTCTATAAATAGGGAAAATTACAGACCAGTGCAGTAGAAGAATGAATACCCATATTAATATTCTGGTTGTTTCCAAGACAAAAGAAGGATAAGAGCAGGAAGTGAAATAGGATTGTTCAGTCAGAAATGTCTTTCTATTATCCAAGCTGTTCACAGAAACCTGTGTTTTCATTCATCTGCTTTTGCATCTCAGATTGCTAGTGTCGTGACAGCATTTACTAAGAAATATTATGTAGTGGGTGAAAAAACATTTCACATATTTTGCTGTTAAAGTTAATTTGTTCGGTGGACATCAATTAAAAATCCAGTTTTCCAAAATGCATTTTTTTAGTGTTAAATTTGATGATATCAACTCAAATAAATCAAACTTGACTGCAACCTAAGGAAAACAAATGCTTGATCATTGTTTTAAAACACATGGTAAATAGAAAGCTCAATAATGAGGGGATGGTGCCAAGAATGCCAGAATATCATCTTCTTACTATGATTCAACTTAAGGTCGGTGACATTGATGTAACTTTGACGTCAAGAGAGGAAATATTTCATAGTAAACAGAGCAAGAATGAATCCCCTTGGAACAGTAAAGGTATAAATTGCTTTAGTTTTCATTTCTGTTCTGCTAAATTTGTATTTCATGTGTGGGATTGTAATTGATGACTGCTTACTTGTCTGGATGAAGAAGGTTGAAAAAAATGCATTCTGATTGTCAAGGTTGTTTGTGTTAGGGGCTAAAATAGCAGTCATCATGCTGAAATCTTTGTAAACAACATGCAAGCAATTCTTTTCTTCTTAAGGAAAACAGAAAAGGAGAAAAGAAGCTTCCAAGCCTAAATGTCCTTGTATCATCTGGCTGACATCTGGGAGTATAATGTACAAATTTTCCTGGAAATATGATTTGTATCAGCTAAACAAACTCCAGTGTACCAGTTAAAGCATTAGATCTTCAGTTAAAGCTTTGAGGGATTTGAGGAGATTTTAACACCAGGTATCCTAATTCCCTTTCTACCAAGGTTCACAGATAAAAATAAAGAGGTTTCTTCCATAGTATTTGTCAGTAAATACTGTAAAATCTATAATTATTATTTTCATGTGCCAATTTCTCAAGTCTTCCAAAGACTCCCAGTTGCCTCTCATTATCTGATAGTCCCACATTTAAATTTCCCCTGATCCCTTACAGACAAGATTATGTTCCAGTTAAAGTGTAATTCATTAACATTCTCTGTGTTGTAGAGGAAGTGCAGCAAAACAAAGCCCTCTCCAGTTAACATTATTTTCACATCTTTTCAGGAAGAGGTGGAGTTATTTCTTTATTTTTCTTTGCTGAGTTTTTATCTTGGTCATTGTTCTCTCATGAGATTTCCAGAGAGAGAACATACAGTTTTCTTTCCCTATATAGCATATGAGCATGGTCCACCTTCAACAGTATTTGGAACATGGTTTGGTTTTGGTATTATAACAGAGTGAGTGACTGAGACTGAGGATGCTTGGATTTTATCCTGCCCTTGACTTGGAACTGCCTTGAGGAAGTGACTTTTGTTTGAAGGGGGAAAGTCATCAAGTCTATCTAAGACATGGCAATTGTCAAAGCCTGATGAGTTAATGAAAGGGAAAAGACAACACTGAAACCAGTGGCAAAGGACTCAGATCAGTGACCCAGAGACTCATTCCAGTTCTGTCTTATTTTGTTTATTAACTCTGATTAGGGTTAAACCAGAAATGGAGTTGATGTTATCTTATTCAAGAGCAATGAAATCAGCTTAGATTTGTTTATGTGAGAGTGGAATCCATGGAGAACCTGTATTTCATTTCAGGAATGAATTTTTTTTTTCATTTCATTTAAGGAAGTAATGTCAAGTTATCCCTCTTGGGTCAGTTTTCAGAGCCCATAATAAAATATTTGTAGTACTTTAAGGGAGAATTCTATCTAATTGGGAAACGTTTGGAAGAGAAAGGAATCTGAGAAGGATCAGTAGCACACCTCTTTTTACTCTGAACTGGATGAATTTTGCAGTTTTCTATATTCACCCTTTGTTTTCAGTGCAATGTGCAATGTATAGAGAGTCCTTCATATAGATGTTTTTCTCAGCTGGCAATACTGTTCATTCTAAGATGGGGTAGTTGGGTGTTTGTAAGTCTGTAAGTCTGTAAGTCTGCAAGTCTGACTTCTCTCTTATAGGCATCCTGGTCCTTTGGGTGATTTTTGGGTAAATCCACCATATCCCATAGATCCCTTCCCTTCTGTGGATCTCTAGTGTATTTCATTTTTTCTTCAAATGGATGTATTGTCCCTCATCCAAGAAAGCATGTATAAGAGACTAACAGTGTGTTTTAAAGCAAGGACGAACAACAGGTTTACAGAAAATACGTATTTGAGACTTTTGACCAACTGTGTTTGTTCACTGGTTAGTATTAATACAACTCAGACTGCAACTGCTCCACTGTAAGAATACATGTTTATGTTTTGTTTGTGTGTAAGCTGTAATTGTTATGGAGCCTGTTCCCTGGAAGAAACATGCAAATAAATCATTATGTGTTTTTCTGTGCTCCATTATACACTTCATTCAGTTCACTGCCTTCACAAGACCCAAGAGTACTAGGATGTGATAAAACAGTGGCAAAGGCTGTTCCATTGTTGATTTCCAGAGTGCCATCCTCTCTGGTACTCGGGCAATCAAATAACCTTATGCTCACAGGGCATATACCTCAGAAATTGCAAGGAAAAGATGCAGAGGAGGTCTTTGATCCATCCCATGTCTTGTCCTCTGCACATCATGAAAGGACTCCAACTGCTGTAATTAGAAAAGGTCCAAACTTACTAAATTGTAGCCTTTGCAAAACTGTTTCATGTCGACGATTACTTTTGGGCAACCAACAGGTCTGGCTTAATTTATTTGCATCTGCTGGGGTTTGTATTACCATCCTTTTCTTTTTTAAAGGGGAAAAAAATGTGTATCCCCCCCTACACATGCACACTGTCTTCTAGTGGTATTGTAAAATACACTCTTCTGGACTCTGGGTTGCTGTAATGTTGTTTCAGCTGATAAGTGTTAACAAGAAGCCAATACAATGGGGTATGAAGGAAGCATGAGAGCTCCATCAGAGCAGATCTTTACAGAGAACAACAAACACTGTAAGATGATATGTGTGATCTTTTCCACCAGGAGTAGAGAGGCAATAGATTGAATGCACCAAAAGCTTTTTGAAACTCGTCTGCTGCTATCCAAGCTTTACCTCTTTGTCTACTTGTATAGTCAAATGAAACTCCATTTTCACTCCTTTCTCTTCTTTTTTCTTTCCTTTTGTACACTTTACTTGCCATTCTAATTAGCTTTCTATTACTACTTTAAGGGGCAAATAGTGATGCCTGTTCTATAGATGCTGAGAGCTTTTCTGCAAGCAGCTGTGCATGGGTTTGCTTACACTGTTAGGCAGGAAGGGCTGGAGTGAGGATGGCTGCTTGCCTGGACTGTGGGAGAGTGAGCATGAGCCCCTTTCCAGACTATGTCTGCATCACTAGGCCTTCTGGAGGCAAGAACACTGCCTTTGCTCATCCACAGAAGGGTAAAAATTATGTTCTCTGAAGAAGGGTAGTTAGGGAATAAATATGTAGATGATTGTAATATATTAAAGAGAATTAAACCTTCCTGTGTTCCTATAAAGTTTCTATGCCCTTACAAACTCAGCACAAGCAGTGTTCTCATTATTTCCCAATTCCATGTACTATGCACAGTCTAGGACTGTTCAGAGCAGCTGAAAACAGGTGCTAAAAGGGCACTAGGTCCCCTATAGTCTTACAGAGGTCCTCCTACCTGTATAAGGACAGGTTAGAGATTAAACAGGAGACTTCAGTGACCCTGCTGGTGGTATTTGCTTCCTCTTCCTCATCTGACACTGATCCCTTTCACAGTGCACTTAGAAGTCTGAGAAGTGTTAAATGAGAATTAAGTAGTTTTTATTAGGTGAAATGCTGAAGGGAAATGTGGATTCTTGGTACTGGTTTCTTGATGTACATGAAAGGAAGCCTTGTGCCAGAGAGCTCTGTTCCTTATATAACCTTTTCAATGTGGACACTCACACCATGCTGTTCATCTGCAGGCTTCAAAGCCTCCAGGAGGGTTTATCTCACAGGAAGTGTTTGTGAGGTACAGGGAGAGGAACAGTCTGCCTAGGATCACCCCATTTCCAATCTAAAGCCATCCAAATCTAATCCTTGTGGTGTGCAAAGGTTGTGATTGTTCATCAATGAGGGCCCTCCTGAGATATCTGGGCTTTCTGTGGAATGCTGAGGAACAGCTCTGCATCTGGGGAGACCCTGCAAACCTCCCCTTGCCTCCTGCTCAAGGCAGAGACAAGTCTGGCAGTTCTATGCTGCCGATTGCAGATTTGTGTGCATTTAGGGCTGGTCTATTTGTTCAGCTTTAACATTATGCCCATGAAAATGCTGGCCAATAAAGCATAAATGCCTTTGTCTCACTAACATTGGCACTTCTTGTTTCCTAAAGGACTCCTGAGGCCACTGAAATAATGCAATTAGCAGAAATATGGTGTGGTACAGCAGGGACAAAAGAGAATAAGAAAGGTTTATTTTGCAGAAGAATATGTAAGTGTAGTTTAATCCTACAGCCCATTAGGGTGACCATATCCACACCATGGGCAGGTGCAGGGGACTTGAGAGTTTGAGCAGAGGAGAATTTTGATCCCCCAGCCAAGTAATTGAGATTTCTTGCTCAAAATACAAAACCAGAAAAATACAGTATATGAAAATACCGTTAGCAGAGTAAATAGAAGCTGCTTTTGCCAATAGTTAAATATTGTTGCACAGCTATTGGCCAAGCCATTCAAAACACATTAAAAAAAAAAAAAAGGAAAAAATTTTAAAAAAACACACACACACACAAAAAAAAAGAAAAAAAAAAGAAAAAAATCCAAACAGACAGATTGTCTTCATGTTTCAGGAGAAAGCAAAACAGTCTGGAGGTGGCAGTGGCCTACACAGAGGAATGTTGTCCTGAGTCTCAACAAGTTCCATCTGGTCTCACAGACTCAGACTTAATTTTGTTTGATTTGGGGCATTTAAAACTATATTTGATTTCCTAATTGCCAGCATACTCCTTCTGGGCTGTTCAGTAGAAGTGAGATGCCCTTGTTAGAAGACATCTTCTTCTTCCCTTTCTGGTGCTAGCATGCAGAACAGGCACCTTTTCTCATTCCTTCATGTTCCCAACTTAAAATGCTAATGGTATAATACAGTGCTAGGACCAAGTGCTCTGCCTTTGCTGCTTGTCCAGTCCCTAATGATGGAGCACATGGCAAGCACAGCCATGCTTAAACATTCCTTCCTAGGTCTCTCATGGATAACTGTAAACATGAAGATACCAGTTCACAAAAGGCTTTCCACAGTTACCAGCACATAGCTCTGTTTTGAGTGGTAGATGTCATGCACATTTGCCCTGAGGAGTTCAGCTTCTTCTTTTGGACATTTTGGCAATGACAGACTGCTTCAAGAGGAGCAATGGAACTGCTACCCTGTTGTGAATAGCTATATTGCCACTCCTGAGTTTTTAATGCCCATTGGAGGCTTGTACACAATGACTTCTCTCCAGGGGTTTTTGCTGATCCCCTGCAAGCCTGCTTGTCTGCCCCTTCTGCCTCCACACAGAGCTGCTGGAACAAGGGGACTTATTCTGACTACAGCAGGCTTATACCCAACTACTATGCTCCAGGTGTTACTCTTTACTGATACTATGAGGAACAGTCACTATTTCACCTGATTTTAGCTTTTTCAAGATTTGGCTCCTGTCCTCTTTCTACAAAAAGTGAAGACAGGCACCTCTGGGGGTTCAGTCCATCTTCAGAGGTGAATCACACTGTACCTGCTTCCTGGTGGAAGCAGATTTACAAATTGAGCAGCCTGCTCCTTTGCATTCAGAAGGGGTGACTGGTGGAAGGAAGTTGCCCCAGGTGTTAGGCTCAGTCAGCAGAGTCTCAGCAGAGAAGCACTCAGCATGGAGGAGTGCCCACCTTCCCACCTACTTCCCATTCACCAAAGCACATTGCTTCCCAACCCACAGGGTACGTCTGTGCCTGAATGACAAAACTGTCTTCTTCAAGCCTGTGTGGGCAAGAGGTATATGCATCAGTAAACAAAATGTTTAGAAACACTTTGAAATCAGTCTATTTTTATTCTTTCCCTTCTCCCTCTCATTCTGTCCTGCCCCCTTTCTCATTTTGGTTCATTTCACCAAATAAATATTAAATGTTTTACTTTCACATGCTCTGATAGTTTTCTTCAACTCTCAGATTCTTTTCTTCATTTGAGAATATTTTAATATATTATAAAGTGTATTTTTTTAAAAAAGAAGGAGTTTTCACCAAACAAATCATCAGTCAAAACAAAATAAAATTCATCTTGTCTAATATTATAACCCTAATGCCAGGGGAGCTGGAGAAGTTTTGCAGGTCCTTCATCACCCCATCATGTCTCCTGCAGTAAGATGGGCCAGAGAACTGACCGCTTCTGTGGCCACTCCATTTGTCAGCTCCACTCAGAGCCAGAGGCAGTCCATGCCACCCCAAGGTGCTCTGTAGCCTGCAGCCCTGTGGCACAGCCCTGAGGGGGACTCACAGGACCAAACATAGGTAGACAGTCCCCTGTGGAGGGGAGGCAGTCCACAGAAGCTCCACAACAGTCAGAGAGGCATTCCTAACTGTTGGACTCATTGCAGCATTTTCTGCAGCATGGTACAAATTGAGAGAGGAGTGGGATGCAGAGAGATGAACTTTCACTTCTTTGGAACCTACAGATGTGAAATATCTTTGATGCTTTTTCTCCAACCATCCAAGCTCTATCAACTGGTAAGAATTTCAAAATTAAGGAACATTTCCTACTTCTCCACAGAGGGGGGAAAAAAAATACAACAAACCAACAAACTACTTTGATTCAAAAGATGCTTATAGGAAGAGGACAAAGACCATAGGCCTTTTCCAGTGCTGCTGCCCCGCAAAAATGACCTTAGTCCCAAGCCTGGAAGGAGAGTTAGATGCAAGGAATTTGTCTGCACTTCTGGATCACTTTAAATCCAATTGGATGTCATTTGCCAAGGCTGATTGCACCAAAGGGGGCATGTGAGTTTGACAATGCTCTTTTGTCCCCAGGCTTTAAGATTCAGTCCTCTAATTAATACATCCTTTTAACCTCAATGTATGGGCCCACCTTTACAAATAGCTTGGCAAGTGTGTAAGCCAAAGAAGATGCTGACCTTATCAGCTAGGATGTGAGCTTGCAATGTGTCAGCTGTATTGAAAATATTTCCATGCAGAAACCTCCTAGTCCTAGATAATTTGCAGGATTTCCATGTGAGAAATTCAGTCTCCACTGGGGAGGAAACACTTAGCTGGGACAGCATGTCCGTAGTCTCTGGGAAAAAAGACATGCTGCAGTTTTGCACTCCAGCTTCCAAGAGCTTGCCCCAGTGCCTCTGTCTTTCCTAAGTCAGTTGCCCTCATATGCCCTGCTTCTGTGACTTCCACTCTATTTTGGTCCAAGGTTTTTGTCATGCCTTCACTTTGTAATTAGAAGTGCTGCAAAGTACAGCTCAGAGAGTGATAAAGGATGGGGAGGATGAAACAGCAAGAAGCTGCAGAAGGATGCTGACTTTCACTCCTCGCTCTCCTGGAGATGCAGCTGCTGGCACCACAAGGCTTCCTGTAGCTGCTGAGGTCCCCATGAAGCAGGGGACTGAGTAGGACAGAACTTTTTGGTATTTCAGGCAGCCAGCTTTGGGCAATTGTCCTTTCCCTACATGCAGACAGTGGGTAGCTCCACCACCCCAAGCTCTGGATGAGCATTGATCAGCACATGTGGGGCTGCTAACAGCCATCAGCAGAGCTGATCTGCTCTGTGAGCACAAGGCCAGTGTCTCCTTTGCCTGAGCAGTGGGGCTCAGGCTGGCCACAGACCAGTGAGTTCATAGGAGAGAAAAGCCACTTGCAGGGTTGGACCCTTGACCCACTGCAAAGACAGGAGCAGGAACAAGGAGCTAAATGATGTCTTTCCAGCACACACTGGGGGGAAGAGCTGTGGGTGGGGAAAGATAGCGCTGGTCAAAAGTCTTTACACAGGCCCACGGTGCAGGAAGGGAATGCAGGTTGGGAAGGATAAGGATGTCCTGTTCCTGGACCAGCAGGCACGCTTCTGGCTAGGGAGAGCAGTGTTACAGAGTTATGACATATGGGATAAATGCTTCTGATCTGCTTATGTTTTCTCTGGAGAGTTGTGTCTCAAGTGCTGAAGACCTAATGCTTTCACTTATTTGTCCTGCCCATGCCAGCCATACTTTTTGTTCATCAGGAAATGCTGTTACTAACAATTAAGGGGATCTCATAGACCAGTTGAAAAAAAGAATTGTCCAGGATTAACCCTTAGAAGAACCTGAGATTAAATAAAAAAACAACAATTATAACATTTCAAAATGACAGAAAATTCTCTGAGAAGAAAATTCTTTCTACCTCCTTCTGACACATGCAGTTTGTCAGCTAGACTGGCAGTCTGGGCAGGCAGAGAGGGTAACTTTCTGAAAATGGAGCCTGTGGTTTGATTGAGGAGAGACTGTGCACAATTAAGAATCCTTAGCATTTTCCGCCGTGAACATTATTCAGCCCTTATGTGGATAAAAAGGGGCACTTCCCAAGGCCAATATTGGATTTTTGCAAAAGCTGCATTCCTGCTAAAACCACACTTACTCTGAAGCCTATGTGATCTCACTTTTTTTTTAACTTGGCTATAAGGAATGCAATGCATTCCACAAGGTGTAACATCTGTCACACATCCACATAAGCATTGTTTATTTTTAGGAAACATGAGCTATGCTTACAGTTACTCGCTTTCACTTTGCATCCCCCAAATGAGAATCTGTAAAGAGAATCACAGCACTTAATTTCCAGTGGTTTGTAGAGGCATAATATACAAAGTGGGCTTCTGTAGCACACTGATAATCCTACATAATTACACATATATGCAGAACTAGTGTCAACAAACTGAAATCAAAGTCTACTTTGAAAAAAAAAAAAAAATCTGTGTTATTACACAGAATAAATCACATAGAGGAGATGTGCAGCTGTATTCAGATGCTTTCTAGAAGATGGAGAAGAAAGAGGTGATTGAGCAAGGCTTCAGTTTTGATCCAGAGCTGCTGCTGACTGCCTCTTCACCTCCAGCAACTTTGCTGGCTAGGTTTCTCCAACTGTGAAAGGCAGAGGGGATAATGTTTATGTAGAGGTGTGCTGTGAGAGCTATTGGCTGCATCTGTGTGAATGCTAATTTATTACTGGTGAAGTATAGCCCAGATGAAAGTGTTACAGCATGCAGCCTTCAAAGTGGATCTGTTGGTTGGCACTGCAGATTTTTATCTGAGAGGGCTGCATGACCTAGTCACAGTCTGGAGGTGATGACCACAGGGATAAACTCATAATTTGGGCAAGTACAACCAGGGAAGAAACACGCAGGGAATCTGGGTCTGGAAAACAATCATAGTGTGTTTTTCTCTGAATTTTTAGCTTTTTTTTTACACTGTACTTTATCTGATTTTCTAGTAAGTGATAGTCTATTGATCTAAATTCACCTCTGGTTAAGTCCAACACCCTGAGAGACATTCACCCACGCATACACCCAACAGCTCACAGCAAAGGAGCTTCTGAAAAGAGTACATATTCTGTACTGTACATGTGAATAGAAAGATAAAAAGTGCAAAGTAAAGTATTGTTGTTTATAACTGGGAGAATTTGGCCTTTAACTAGATGCCATGTTGTGTTGACATCTGTCTTCCAATGTGATAATTTTTTGTCCCTTTTGAACAAAATATGGTGAATATGATGGGGTGCGTCAAGTCTTTCCACCTTAATTTGAGGAAGCAGCCTACATACAGCACTTCAGTTTAGTGAACGTCCAGATGGCATATTTCTGGGGGAAGGGGTGAGTAAAAGCACACGTGTGTGTATGTGTATGTGTGTGTGTGTGTGACTGTGTGTGTTTGGACACCTACACGCATTTGGCTATGAAGCCACTGATCAGTATGTTCACAGCATAGAGGTAAAAAGGGATGTGTTTATTCTGTAACCCATAAAAGCATCTCATCATAACTGCATCTTCTGTGAGCCCTTTCCTCCTCCTTCAGGCAGATTATAGCACTTGCCACAACTCCAGACCAGGGGTGAGTCAAATATGGGGTTTGCCAATAGCCCACATCTCTCCAGTATCCATCTGACACACATCGTTCCCTCTTTGCTCCTCTTTCTTTTACACTTCAGGCAAGAGAAGGACTCAGTCTTCAATAAACTAAAAGCAAATGCCCCCTTCCTCATTTCCAGTACTTGCTTACCTTGAACAGTAAATAACCAAAGTTCAGACCATTGCCTACAAGTCACTGTGAAGAGCTGATTGGTGAATAAGCCCATATTGCACTCTAGGTAGGCCCTATAAATCCCACCCGCATCTCTTTCCCTTGAATGGGCATATAATCCACCCACCTCTGTAGCCTGGGGTGCTCGATTTATCAGGACAGCTTCACTTTACTGAGGCTGAAATGCCAGGTCAAACAAGAGGAGCAGATGCCTCTCCGCGTTGCATCCTGCAGGGTGAAAATATTCATGCTCTCAAAAGTGTGGGAAGATTCTTTTCCGAACGAGCAGAAAAACTAAAGTTGTACCTCCAGAGTGCTTAGGGGACAAGCAGGCCTGGAAGTAGCAGCACACAAGAGGAGAACCCCACAGAAAAGTGACAAGATTAAAGGATCTTCTCTCCCCCGCCCCCTTCTCCCATCCCTCCCCCAAACGGGTAGCAAAATCAAAGTTAAAAATGTATCTATGGAAGGGACTGATGAAAGATTAATAATTAATTTTAGAGCAGCGATACAGCATTTTTTGAAATGTAAATTTGATGCGCAAAAGTGGCATATTATGATAAGCAGGAGCAACAAGGGAGAGTGAGTACAGGAGGGCCTGTTGCTCAGAGACAGGCTAGTGAGGAGCACTTACAGCCGCCTTTATTTTTTCTCTTCCCCTCCCTCTCTCTCTTTATGCAAACTTATTATCTGAACTTAGGAGGTTTTGAAGAAGTTTAAGGGCTGCATATCTGAGGCACAGTCTTCAGAGCACATCTCAGCTGTGGTTTTGCCTTGAAATCTAAATCTCTAGTTGTGCATTGCCATCCAGTGTCTTCCCATACTTCACTTCTCCTGACCGCTCCCGTCACTGTGGTGCTAACTGTTCCATTTCATTACTGAGACTTTCCCTTCTGCTTCTAATATTTGAATTTAATTTTCTGCCCCTTCGCCTCCCCGCCCCATGCCCGCTTCCCTCACAGCTCCCCTCCTCCTTAGCTCAGGCTCTTTTGAACCTTCTCCTTTTGTGCTTTTCCCCGTGCATGGTGCAGGCTCTTTTACTCTCCCTTTTCTTTCCCCAGCCCTGTTTACATGAGGGCTTTGAGAGCAGCTTCACCGTGCGCTCTCATGAGAGTTGTGCAAATTGCACCAGTGCTTTCGTTGGAAGAGACACTCATCTCTGGAGCCCCATGCTGTGCAAGAGTGCATCAAGACCAAGTAAGCCCCTTGATGCTGCCTCACGCTGTGATCCTCCTTTGCACAGTGTCATGTGTCAGGACGGTTTTCCCACAATGCATTCTTTAGTTCGGTGGCAGGGAAAAAAAAAAAAATAAAAAAGAACAAATAATCTGCTGCCGTCACAGGCAAACACATTACCTGCAGGGCAGGGAGAGGAGCCAGTCTTCTTTCCCTGAATCAAATTCACTCCTTAAAGTTGCTTCTGGATGTGTTTTTATTAATTATTGCCCAGGAGGTCCAGACTCTGACCCTTCCAACTTTTTGCCCATTGCATGTTGCTTGTTTTTGCAAACAGCAGAATTTTGAAAGCGGTTGAGGAACAAAACGCGGTTTTGGTACTTTCATTCCCTTACTTGGATTCAAACGATGGTTTTATTAGCGCATATCGACAGACCTAGGCTTCACAAGTACAATTAATGCCACATAAATCATTCATATCCCTGCCCTGTCATTTACGAGAATATAGCATAAACTCCATATCCTTATCTTAAGCCGATAACGCAGAGCAGATAGAGCTCCGAAGTGCAACTGCAAAGAGTCCTGAACGCTGCAGGCTCTCCCAAGCACGTGTTTGTACAGGGGTTTCACCGCCCAGC
This sequence comes from Parus major, assembly GCF_001522545.3. Classification (NCBI taxonomy): domain Eukaryota; kingdom Metazoa; phylum Chordata; class Aves; order Passeriformes; family Paridae; genus Parus; species Parus major. The sequence goes on along the minus strand of NC_031770.1, from coordinate 73,379,391 downwards.
CACGCGTCACCTGCTGCAGCGGCTGGGCAGGCTCTGCAGCCCGCTGGAGAGCAGGAATCAAGCCCTGCATCGCTCTGTGGTTTGCTGGCAAGGTTTCGACACTGCCACGAGATTTGATGTTTCTCCTGCAGGGAACCCACACAGCTCCGCCGCTGAGCCTCGGGTGTCGGCAGCGAAGCACCCACGTACACCTCCAAGCAGAGGCGCTCCATCTCCACCAGCCACCGCCGCAGCCCGCAGCGAGACAGGGCTGGCACGGGGAGGGGGGCAGGGTGCAGGCAAAAGTTACAGCAAAGCGATTTGAAATCCCCCAGCTGTGCCGGATGCAGAGGGACAGGCTGCGGCGCCACACTCGCCTGGGGCCATGTGGGAACAGTGTCCCACGCCCAGCACCCGGCCCCAGGAGAGCAGGCTGGGCACAAGCGAGGCGCTGCTGGGCTTCCCTCGCCCTCTCAGCAGCCTCGTGCATTGCCGATGTTTGCCCCGTCCGGGGAAGGCTGTGCATTCCTCAGTGCAGCTGCCCTTCCGTTCCTCCTCTGCTTCCCCGCCCTTCAGCTCTCGCCACGATGGGCAGTTCTGCCAGCCCCGAGGTACAAGGTCAGCTGGCAGAACGATGGGGTCTGTGTGTGCCTGACATCAGCCCCGGGGAAGATGAGGAGGGAAAGTAAACTGGTTTTTGGGAAAGGGGAGGAGTACTCCAACAGTGCAGCTGGAGCAAGAGGCAGGCTAAGGTAAGAAATATTACAAAAGAGTATTTTCTGGCTTTGCCCCAGAAAAGCATTCCTATTCAAGAGGAGCACTTAAGCATTTGCTTATGTTTTAAGCACGTGCTCAAATCCTGTTGACCTAAACAGAAACGAAGCATATGTGTTTAAATGAGCATATGTTTAAGTGCATTCTTCAGACAGGAGGGATGGAGGCAATTAAGCACATATCTATATGCAAGCTAACTATCTGTCATTTACGTTTAGTCATTGTGATGCATTTTGGACAGTGAACAATTCTGGCAAGGAATTTTTTTACTAATCATTTCACAACATTTGATAGCTTTAGTGAAAAGACAACATTCTCTGTTCCTTTGAAATAAGGTTTTCTCCCTAGAAATACCACAATAAATAAATAGACCAAACCATAGGTTTTGTAATTGCAACTTTTCTTGAGGAGGTAAGAAATAGCACTGGAATGTAAGCTGCTGTCTGTGTCCACTCTGGGTCATTTCACCAGAGAGAGACATCTTGCATAACCATGAAAGGAGACAGAACTGTCATTTAAGTCTTGAAACGCAGAACAAAGTTTTCCCATCCATTGTTCCCTTGTATATGTGTAAACGTTACCTTTAGTGGGCATGATTTGATTTAGGCCTTCCCCACATTGCAGCTGGTTTAATGGAATGCCATAATAGTGTCACACGGTTATTCCTGAAAAACAGCTACTAAATGTTGATGTTACTTATTGTAGCAATATTTATGTGAGAATGCTGCAAATACTTGGGAAAAGGTTTTAAAGGTTGAAAGGCGAGTATAACCATAAATTATGAGAAATGCTGCAGTTGGGAAGTGACATAAAGTTCAATGGCCTCAGCTGTCGACACTGTGTGTTCATTGTTTTGGACACTCATGTGACTGCATCTCAGCCAGCCGAGGGCTGGTTCTCTCCCTTACTGGATGGGATTTCAATGCAGGATTGTGGAGGTTTTTAAAGTGATTCTCTAGTGTCTGGTGTGTAACTTTCTCCTCTCTGACACAAGAATCACCCTAAAACAGTAGTCTGAGTGACTGAAACAGATGATGGGATTCACATTAATGCTGGCTTACAAGACTAATTCATGTTTTAGTTCCTCATAACAGTGAACAGAGAAACAGAAGATAAAAAATGCAGTGCTGACCAGCAAGGTAAATTTGTTTGTTTGGGGTTTATTTCCAGGATGGTTTTGGGAGCCTTCTGCCCAGCCAAGTGTAGAGAAACCCAGAGCCAATGCCAGCCCAAAGGGTCACAGTGCCACTGACACATGGGTTTCCCTACCAGGCAGAGAACATCTGGGGCATCTCTTGCCCCAGGACTAGGAGGGAAGGAATAAGGGATGGAGCTGGGACAAAGAGCCCGGGGGAAGATTTGCAGAGCTGGGCTGGCTGCTGCTGTCCCCTGCCGTGGCCATCTCTATTTGATCTCAGTCTCAGCAGCATCCTGCTGGCTTCTCTCAGGCTGTGACACAGGAAAAGCAAGCAGCAAAGCCAGGATAACCTTTCTGCTCACAACAGCCTACGGCATCTTTTGCCTGTATCTAGACTAGCACAAGGGAAGCCTGGAATAGATAACGTCCTGAATTGCAAGATTGCGCCAAACTGTCCTCAGACATACTGTGCCATCCTCCTACTGACACTCTCCTTAGGCAGTGGAGAGCTTTATGGTTTAGGTAGATTAGATTGGTCCCTTTATAAAGTTCATTTTGAAATGGAAGTATCAAGTGTTGTGGCATGCAATGAGGCCTCCAACCTCCCCTCAAAACTTTTAAGCATGCTGTGGAGGGTGGAGGGAGGAGATAGTTGTACCCAAACCAGAGGGTTTGCTTCTGGGCAAGGAAGAGTATACATGCAAAACTGTGGGCAAATCTCAGAGTGTCATTATCATAGTATGTTATCAGAGTCCAGTCAACAAAGTCCTTAACAATCACACCTGTAGTTCTCCATACACACACCCCATGCTACTTTCTGCCTTGTGTCCCCTCCACCCTGCTCCTATCTGTGCCAGTCCCTGAGCAGTTCAGCCAGATTCAAGGTACTGTGATGTGAGTGCCACTGGTGCTGCAATTATGGCATGACCTACAGAAGCATCCACATCTTTGAGAAACTCCACTTTTTCTTTAGTTTTACTGCTTTGCCTTAGTTAGGCTTACAATTCTCTGTGCCCATTTGGTATCAGCAGGATGTTAATGAAACCTCTGGGCAGTTTCCTTATGCCAGGACCACATTGGTGCTGTCCCAAGAGTTATCAAGTCACCAATAAGCTATCCAATTGACAAAACCTCAGAAGCTGTCTCTGAGCACACAAAATCCTTTTTGTCCTGCTCCCTGTGGGTGCAGAATCTCCTGTTCAGTAGCAGAGGTGGAAAAAACAGGAACTTCTGGAGACAACTCTGGCAGCTAGGGTTGATTCCACCACTGTAGAAGCCTCGCCAGCCTGGCAACTTTTGCAGGAACAAATTCACTTTGGAGATGCTCAGGGCTTAGAGCTTCCTGTCCTTTTATAGCCCTGAATATGTTATGCAAGCACATGTGGCTACAGGTGCATGCATTTGCACAGTGTTTGTGAAACGCCACTTACTCTGCATTTATAAAAAGTCTGTAATGCATGTTAAATTATTTTTTCCCTGATTTGAATATTTGGTTAATAAATGGGACAGCCTTTAGCAATGTTCTCTTCTACCAAGACGAGAGTAACAGGGACATTGTACAGATATACGTTTAACAAAGCTGGAAAATGTCATTAGCACATAAAACCTAAAATCATCATATGCCCATAAAAACTATGGTAAGCCAACAAGTAAAATCTCAGTAAGTCTATAATCACATAACCCCTGTAATAAATTGCTGTTGTGTAGTAAAAGCTGATTAAAAATTGATTAAATCAGTTCAAACTATGTAGGTCTCACCTTAATGCATCACATGGTGTTTACACTGACTTGCAAGGAGCCCTTTGCTTCCTTCCCTCTCCATACATACCCACAGTGGTGGGGGCAGACAAGTTCTGCTTACCTGTTCCAGACCTGCAAATTAATAACTTACAGTGTGCAGAGACAATGCCAAGTAAAAATATTCTGCCTAAACCAAGAAAACATTCAGGATATATCATCTAAAGCATAAATATGTCACTGGCCAAGTTAGATGGGTGCCAACAGCGCTGTCTTGCTTTCAATGCCTTCTCCTCCTCAAAGACTGCTAGTACATGTGGTCCAAAGTTCTTCCTGACAGCAGAGAGGCACCTAAAATACAGCTAATAATGAATTAACTGATCCCAAATATAGATCCCAAATATGAAAGCAAGTGCCAATACCTTGCTGCATCCATTTCTTCAGACAGCTGTTGTGGGAAGAGGTTCAGGACAAGCTCTACACACCAGACAACGCCACAAAGGCCTCTTGCTTCACTTGCAAATCCTGGGACTCCTATTCTGGTTTTGTGGGATGATATGAACTAACCTCACCCCATTATTTTCTCTGACTTCACCAAGAAGCGGCAGCCACAGAATTTCATCATGTCAGTCCACGTCTGCCGTAAATCAATCAGCTATGTCCAGCTGATTTCTGTGTCTCAGGAAATGCTCCCCACATGAAAACCGCTCTATGCTCTACTGTGTAAATGCTGCTTCACTGTGTCAACAGCTTGCCCTTCACAAAGAAACAGTTCACACAAAGTTTCCATGGTCTGTCCTGTCACAACCATAGGCAGCAGCAAGAGGAGAAGTTCAAGAAGTTCAGCATATATACAGATTTGTGACGGGGACACTCAGAGCAGCCTTCCCTGGTCCCTCCACACCAAACGCCCTCTGTGATGAGTGATCTCAGCTGTACTATCCATCTAGGGGAACCACCAATGTTCCAGTTAGAAATATGCTGTAGAGCAGCAGCTGATTTGTGCTGGTGGCCCCATGAAATGTGCTGCCACATAGCCTGGTGACCAGTAATAATCTACTTATTTTCATTTATGAGGGCTTTGTTCACAGGTAATCCCAAAAGGGAAAAAAAAAATCACCAAATACACAGTTTATTACAAGTCTTTCAATCTGTCCATCCTGCAAAGAAGGTGAAATTCTAACAGTGAAGGGAGCATGAAACCTGTTCCTGAAAGTAATGCAGAGTATCAGAGTTTTGGAGGAAGAAATGTCTTTTTAAAAGATTATTAACTAATAATGTCTCTGTAATGATAAAAGGGGATTTTCAGAAAGTCAGTTCAGCATTTCTAAATCAAAATAAAATTTTCAGATCAACTTTCAAATGGAAGTCCCAAAAAATCTCTGAGAAAAAAAAATAATTGAAAACACCTAGTCAATGGTGTGATATTTTTCTGTGTAGGGTTCAGTATGTCTTGTCTAGGAGAAGGAGAGACAAGAGAAGAAGGCAAAGAAACAAAAAACATTTTAGAATTACTCTATTCCTCACTAAGAAACTTTCTAACTTTTAATCTTTAACTTGGCTTTAAAAAGACTATGTTATCAATTAATTTCTGAGTTTTAAGCCATGTAGAAAATTATCAAATATATTGTTTCTTAAAGAACATGCTTGTAACTCAGTTGCATATGGGTGAGATGGAAAAATCCAAATATCAACCTAAGTCAAAGAAGGATCAAGAAGATTGAAGCTGTGGGACTTTATCTTCAACATTAGAATCTCTTAGACAGACAATTAAATGAAAGTCTGAAAGTGGAGGTTTGGGATGGTTTTGAAGGCTTCCAAAGAAATACCATTAATAGCTGGCAAACCATAAAGCCATTAAAAATAACCTTGGAGTTGATACAAGTTTCATAGAAGGTCTATCCTAAAATAAGTATTAAATGTGCTACAGAACTGGCCAGGAAAATCATCTATTGCTTATCATTTGCTTCATTGGACATCTATAGGATAACAGCATGTGCTGCCTCAGTGAAAGTTAAAGAATGGTGTCCATAAGGCAAACAGTTATCTCTAAACTCATTTCTTCCAAACCTTTACAGAGACAAAATCCTTTTGATTTTATTGAATGTGGATTTCTGTCTAATCTCATGCCAGCCTCTCCTTAGCACTACCAGTGGCTGCAGAATTGACCCCAGGCTTGAGCTGAGATCTCCCTTTGGAGTGAGCCACAACTCCTGGAAATGGGATTTAATGGCATTTTTGATGCCTGTTTGAATGAAGTGGATATCAATGCAATCCATCAGAGCATTCTCAAGCCATGTGGGATCCAAAGATCTCTAGTGCAAATCATAATTTAACTTCTTACCCCGTAAATGAATATTATTTCTTGTTCACGATCATCACACACTTCATAGTCAGTTTGAGGTTCAGACAAAGGTGTTTGGGATCTTGCCTTTAAAAATTAGTGCTTAGGCTCTGCTTCAGCAAGGCATCTGAATGCCTTGCTTTATTCTTAGCTTTATTTTCGACCATTCTTCAGAAGCATCTCTACATCTTCACAGCTATAGTGTAATTAAGAAACATGCTGGGGATAAGATTCAGACTGCCAGTTTCACTTATGAAAAACCACAAGCTTGTTATTTGGAGACTAAAGTTAGGAATATTGAAGGAAAGGCTCCTTCTACCAAGGCTCCATATGCAGTCCATGGTGAGAAGCAAGCATCTCCAGGAGGGAATTCATGCCACATGTCCTAGGTAGCCATCTGAGATGAAATAGTTAGGAGTCTCAAAATCATGCTGTCTTATTTTCAGTTATACTGCAATGTACAGACCTAAAGAATATAAAACTTTATGATCCCTCTCTCCTCTTCTGGTCTCTTTTCTCCTCAGTTTGTACATTGGTTTGAAGAGACATACTACTACAACCAGATCCTTTTGGTCTTCTCTCTGCCCCTGACATCTTTCAGACCACCTGATAGATGCCATCCTGGCTGGTGGGCAGGACATGCTTGGTCAGTCTTTCACCTGTGTTTCCCCAGCATCTTCTGAGAATTCCTTTCTTCTATAACCTCTATGTCCTTTAATTGTGTGAACTTCTGATCAGACACACATCTCTAGTATATTTGCTTCCCCTTCTGGACAAGATAGGAAAAATGGGTTTTCTCTAGGACAAATCCACCTTTTTGCCCTAATGATCTCTATTTGAATTTCCCATCAGCAGAAGTTTCTATCATTAACCTGTCTCGGGTGGAAGACCCTCTCCCAGCCCTTCCTCAGTTTCTTTCCCAGTAAGGAAGTAGAAACACCAGATAATTCATCTGAGTTCCATGTTCATAGTAGATTTATAGAGAGAATTCCTGGTATCAAAGTGTTAAGCTCTCCACGGGCAAAATACCCAGCCAAGAGCACCCAGCAGTGCACAGCCCTCTGAGACTTCATATCATCAGTTAAACTCAGGCTCTGTGCCTTTTTTATTCATTTCTAAGACGTGTATTTGAGCTTTTTGTTGTCAGTTACCGAGATTGAGATATTTTTAAGAGTTCATTGTTACGTTAAGACCCCTGTTACATAAATCAGGTAGACATACTGAGGCAGTGGGGAAAGGATGACAGAAAATTGGGAAGAAAAATAAAAAATGTTTCATGAAAAGTAATTAGTACTGGGCTGTGTCATGTGATTTTCTAAAAGGTACCAGATGTAACAACCAAAGCAGAACATAGCATGTAAGACAGAAAGGTTTTTTCACCTTGAACTACTAACAAGACCAATCACACAAACTTCTCCCTTGGAGGCACAAGCTGAATGTAGCCTGCAGGTACTTGCACGAGATGTGCCTGAACTTAGTGGGCTCCAGTGCAGATGGATTTGGGTTAATTAATGTAATGTAACGTAAAATTATGGCTCTCAAGCTCCTTAAATACCATTCTCCATCTGTCTGGGGTGCCATACTTGTAAAGAGGACACTATGGGAACAAACCAAACTTACACAATCTTCAGTGAGCTGAAGATACATTTATTTGTGTGGTCCTACCTCTCCAGCCTCTTTACTGTGCTTTTGTACAGCAAGACCTAGCAAGATAAAACATTCCCCTGCCTAGCCTCTCACTTTGCACTGAAACAAGCAGCAGTCCCCATGGGACCAGGTTATCCCAGCCTGTCATTGCCATGCTCTGAACCACGCCGATGCCTTTTTCTTGTGTGATGGCTCTCTGCCAAAGGAGCAGAACTGCCTGCTGTGCTGGATCCTGGCACTGCAACAGCCACATGTGCAAGCAAAATGCATCCTCTTCTCTTTCCTGTCTTCATATCCCATCACTGGTGTGCACAGACAGATAGTCCTCCAAACTAATTACAATTACATTGCAATTAGTAACAGTCAAGGCTTCACAACAGCAGGCAGTTTCCAGGTAGTACTCCTGTATAAGGGATGTCAGTCTTCCCACATCTGTGGCTGAAATGCTAAGGAGAAACAAGGCAGTAGCTCTTGCTCAAAACCAAATCCTCTCAGCTGCAATTACCTTACTCTTTGCCTAAAAATAAAAGCAACACATTCAGAGTCTTAGCCCATTTGCTGTTGCTTGAGCTTCATTATGCTGTTGACATCAATGATGCTTGGCTTTTCTTCCCAGATGTAGGTGAAGCTGGTCCATGCTGAAGTCAGTTATCTCTTTAAGAAAAAATTCAATAAAAAATCTCTGCCTTTGGCTTTTCTCAGCACCTGCCCTTTCACTCACAAAGCTTGTTTATGGTGCAAACGATTTACAGAAGTCTGACAGCAGTTCAACAAGGTGAAAAGCAAAAGGCAGAAGAACTCCACATTTTTGTCATGTCATAAACATGATAGAACAACAAAAACAATTCCATTTTCTGCTTTCTCCTTTCAGTAGTGATAAAGTCAGATCTCTAAGGAGGTATTACTTTGAAACTAACACTTAAATATGTGCCTTTGAGGCTTTTTTCCTATTGTTTTCCCTTTAAAATGAAGTTTAAAAATACATTGGGGATTCAGTAGTATCTATAATTCTGTCTCTAGGTCTCTGCTTCTCTGAGATTTTCTTCTTTGTGTCATTTATTCCAAAAGTATCTCTGGCATAAACAGGTGCAACTGTCTCATCTTCCATGAAGCTGCACCCATACAACCAGATGTTCTGGGAATGTATTCCCTGCAGTTAATTCCTTCCATACCTGCAGGTCAGTGCCAGGGTCTCTTTTTCCTCTACTCCCCACAGTGATCCTGTTTGCTGGAGCAAGGAGCAGAACAGAAAGTGAGCCATGGCACCATCCTCCAGCAGTTGGGTCCCTCAGATCACACATGGTTGCATGTTGACCAGTAGTGTCACATGCCTGACATGAGGATCTCCCACATGGAGTTAAAAAGGCATCTCAGCAGTCCCAAATCAGCTTTCTGAAAGTCTGGTAACACCTGCTTCTTCAGTGAACCAGCTGAAGATAAAGTGATATCAAGCTGAGCCAATACATTGAAATGACTGCAGCAGGAGAAACTACCACCCAGTTATTAGCCAGATTATTATTTTTACCCTTTTTCTTCATTTTTTCCCCAGAAACATTAGTGCCAATTTTATCCAGAATATGTTATGAAAAGAGAAGAGGGGAGTAGAAGAGGGAGAAGATTGGTTTCCAGCTGACAAGCAGAAGCATATGCATGATTGTCTTTTGGAATATTTTGACTCAAAATAGACTCCTGTAAACATGTGGCTAAGGGACACAAATGCATCTCCAGATAAGACATGGGTATGCCTCTAAGAAGATATTGGTCTATGACCTAGGTTTAAATTGGAAGTGTTTACAACAGCACTGAAATCTCTTGAGGAAGTCACAAATGCTCGCATACAGTTGCTTCCACCATTGGCTCCAAAGACCAAATCTGTGACTCTGCTCATACTCAGCCCTCTAATTTGTTTCAAAACACTGTCTATCAGTGGATACACATGCAACCAGCAAAGCATGACTGGTGTGGCTGGCTGTTGGCCAGCATGCCACACTGCTAATCATCCTCAATTGAAAAAAAAAAAAAAAAAATTAAAACCAGGGTCTGCTTTTTCATCACTTGTGCACCACACTAGGATTTACTGACAAAGAAGACAGAATGCACAGACAGAGAGAAATGCATTTCCAGCTATGTCCACTGTGCTAAGATCTCCTCTTCCCCCAAAAATTTTAAAGGATATTTTAAATGATGTAGAGAAGATAATGTTTTTAAGTTGAATTAAATTTACAGAGACATACCTTCTGTTGGGTTGGCCAATGATTCTAAATAGTTCTAAGTCAAGATTAATGTTTACAATCTCTTGGGCACAGTGTCATTTTGGGCTTTTGATCATAAGCCAAATTAGGACAAGTTCACACAGCAACTTAGTCTAAGGATGGTCTCTTGACTTCAGTGGGCTTGGTAAACTTCAGTGGACTCACAATGTTAGAAAGTGCCCTAGAAAATGTCTGTTGCAACACAAATCTCTGAAGTTATTTGAATTAAAAGGAAACAATGATACAAATGTGAAAGGGCAGAATAATTTTTCAAATTATTCTGCTTCCTCTCTCTGCTATAAGTTTCCTGAAGTAATTGGGAAAAACCTTTAATCAGCATTTAGAGTTCCTCCCTCCAAAATGAACAAAGTAATACTTGCCATCTTCAGAGATGGGTTCTAAGAGAGGTGAGTGTGGAAAGTTCACAAAATATGCTGAAACCCCCAGGTGACAGGGTTAGAAAAGTAATATTAGCTGCAGTCACCTTATTTATTCTACTCTAAGAATGATAAGGACCACAATTTCAAAGGGGTCTCAATTCATCTTTCTGTTTGAACAGACCGTACTAAACATTAAATCTCAGTCGTGTGCCTTTCTTCAATTGGATTCTTTGCCCCCAATGGAAGGAAAAGTCCCGCAAATGTATTTGCATTTCGCAAGAGCAGCTCTCAACTTCTGTCTGCAGCACCCAGAAGCCGGCGCAGAGGTGCGGAGGGGAAGCGCGGGCGGAGAGCGCTGCTCCGTGCTCCTGCTGCGCCTGTGAAGAGAAAAGGCTGGCTTTTCTCCCTTTTCCCTCTGCCGAAGGAATCCCGGGGGCAGGCTGGGAAAGGAATCCTGATCACTGCTGGAAAGGAGAGGGGGAGGAAGCTCATTCATTCACCACCCTCGGGGCCGGGCTCCTACTCGCCTGTTCCTTAACCCATTGAGCAGCGTGCTTTTCCTCTCTCTGCTGATCCAGAGGGATTCTTTTCTCCCTGGTCCTTGTGTCATCTGGATGTGACATTGAAAACTACATCTGGGATGATCACCAGGTTTATGCATCCCACCTCCTCAGCTTCACTATCCTTTGTGTCCCTGCAATGCCCTGCACGTCTGTCCTGTACAGCCTGGAAATACCCATTATATATCACAAGGATAATACCCTGTGTTAGATGCCCATCATATGATGCTCAACACATTTAGCATGACTCTCAGTGTAATTCTAGCATCAACCCAGCTGACCCCACGGGGATATCTAGCAACAATCCTGGCTTAGAGCTCTGCAAAGTCAATGGGAATTTTTGAATCCAGCTTTCTTAAGAAAAAAAGGCTTGAATGGTCATGAAGGTTTTGCACAAATTATGTTCTTGTGGGTGTAAAAGACAGAGGTACCATTGCCCCTCTACCTTGCCTTCCTCCTGAACTCAAGAGCACTTTCAGCTTAACCCAACAGAAGTGCACAATGTTCAAAGCGGTTCATCTTCCTAAATGTTTCATGCAGAGGAGCAAGTGGCAGAAGAGACAAACCTTTCCAGTGCCCCCTCTGAGAAGGCAGCTACAGGCTGCTTGTGCCCACCAAGAGATGCCACAGAAGGTATTGAGAGGGAAAAGCACCCCAACCCCCACATACACTCTGTTCATTCCTTAAGCTGTACTAGACACCATAGGATCCAGTCAGAAGACACAGTGCAATAGGAAATCAATTTTTGTAAATCTCAGTGCCTACAGAGCAACTTATTAGCTTTGCTTGCAGCAAGCACCTTTTCTGAAACCATTTTCTGAAAGAAAAAAAAATGTAACACTTTTTTTGAGGATGATTGTATCTTGCTACATTTGTTTTGATATAAACTGGAGCAGTGGTACCACTCTTTTCTAATTCTGTTTATGTAGTTGCAACATTAATTGATGTTTATTGGCAAGATTTATCATATCTTGTACATATCTTATACTCTACTCTGAATCAAAACTCCAACTAATCATTTTTCTTTAAATAAAATGCAATCACAGGTTAGCAGAATTGATTTGTGGATAAGATTGCTAGACTGGGGGAAAAGGTGTGGAGGTATTTCCCTATGAATCAATTTTTCTGGGATTTCTTTTTTTTTATCTAAGTCCAGTGAAAGTTCTGCAGCAGCTGTAAACTGGATGGATAGACAAAAGCAGGAAGTCATTACTGAGCTACCAAAGGAAGTTGTTTAAGTTAGCAGCTTACAGAAGCTTGCAGGACCAAGGGATGTGAGGGATGTGTGCAGAAGAGCAGAATCATGACCTCTCCAGATGTTTTCATGCTAACAACACACTTCTCCTCCGCTGGGCTTTTAAAGGTTGTAACACAGAAAGATGCTGGTGAAGGGAATGTTTGGTTAATTGATATCTGTGCATTATCCTCTTGCACTGGTAGCTGTTAGTTTCAGTTTCACAGGATTCTCTGATTCAGAATCAGTATGGAATCAGCATTCAATAACTCTTGAACCACTTGCTCCAATCTCAGATCTTAGCTGTGCTGACATTTTGCCATGGTCAACATCAGCAATGAACTTGGCCCACTGTGTTTGCTATGAAACCTATCCCTTGTGGTTTGAGACCTACATATTCCTACTAATACCATAAAAACCTCTGTATGAGTCTTGATATTTTATGGATTTGCTGGCATCAAGGTCACAACTAGGATCTTCAGTGTCCAGTGCACTTTGAGATCTACAGCTGAAAACAGTGTGCAAGGTGCGAGTAAGGATAATATGCTGTGCTGTCTACCAACAATCAGATTTATTAATCAAATTCAGCTTCAACAGAAATCATGAATTGTTTGTCATTCAACTGAATTCAGTGGAATAACTGGAATGGATGCCATTGAAACAGACATGAAATCTGGTCCTATGTCCTTCTGCATTCTACCCTGTTTAAACTTTAATTCAAAACTAATAGTGGTATAACTCATGATTTTGGTGAAGAGATTTTGAACTCCTCCATTCTACTGACAAATTGTTAAAGTGGATTTATGCACCAATCTTGAAATGGATCATTCGGTTAATGGTGAATTTGTCAAGAAAAGAACTGATTAATGAGCCAGCTGGATCAGAAGGGATTTTGATATACTTTCCTTCAACAGTCTTAGTGGGAGAAGCTCAGGTGGATGTGAAAATGCATCTTTTGTTTTCTTTCATACCTGCTTTATTGATAAGACTGGCTGTAAGGTACAATCTCCTTACATGAGTAAGGACGCACAGAATGAGTTTTTTTCTGTATTTTGATTTGCTGCTTCACCTAATCTTGTAAAATTAACTGTGGACAGCAAAATGGCCAGAGAGGCCCACCTGGTGTGGGGGACCACAGGAGGCAGGGCACATTGTTGAGGCAGCACATATCACCCCAAAAGTGGCTCTGGCCCATAGGACAAGCAGCTGGGAAGGCAAGTCAGTAACCTCAGTGACTCAATATTTCATCTTCATAGGATACTTGTATTTCTGTGTCCCTGGAGCTGAAAAAAATTAAAAAAATAAATCAAAAGCAAATGTCAATTTTGTTTTATAAAATATAATTAGAGACAATGCACTCAAATGTTTGACAGTGTTAGAAAGCAAAAGCCTAGGTAGCCTTCCAGTCCTACTAAGTTATTTCAAGTTGATCAAGATCTCTTTTTGTTACACAACAAAACTCCTTTTTGAATCTTCTGCAGAAATTTTTGCTGCCATTTCCTGTTGCCTTTTAACTATTTGCACATCCCATCTCTCTTCTCTGACTAACTTTTAGCTGATTATTACAACTTATGTTGGTCATATTCACCCTACAATCTGGTGCTACAACCATCTAGGCACACATAATTGGAGGTGCTGGAGTTTCTCCATTGACATTCTCCAAGCTAATGGGAATAAATTAAATTCATGCAAAAGTTTTACATGATCTGGATTCAAAACATCCCCAAGTGCAGTCAATGCCTCTGTAAGTGTTTGATCCTTTTATTTCAACCTGGGTAATCCTACATCTTGTTTGTGATTCTGTTTTATCTGTTTTGAATTGTGTGGCTATTATTCAGTTATCGTAAGTAAATTGCCATTGTCTCCTAATCATCTTGAATTATCACCTTCTCTTTAACCTCCCTTTTTTAAGAGCTCAGAAAAGAACTGGGTGGTGTGTTGAAGGGAAAGATGGTCCTGTCTCACCATCATGAAAAAATTTCCCTGAAGTCCAGTTTGATTTCCATAATACTGAGGCTGGATTGGTTTGAATTTTTTATTATTTATTACAGTCTTCACAGTGTGGCAATGTGAGACTGACCTATTGCTTTTTAATTATTTTGGTTGCTTTCGATACTATTAACCATGACATTTTGCTGATCCAGCTACATTATTCTTTTAGTTTTGGCGCTGAGATCATTCAATATCGCTGTCCATCTCTGTCAACAAAAAGTCAGCCTCTTCTTAAAAGATCACTTTGTCTGATGGTGTCTGTTGGAAAAGATGATTAAATCCTCACCTCCAACTTGTAGGTGTGAATTTGGGTTAGATTTTTGTCTCTTCTGGCACTGTGTAGATTTCTGGCTCCAATAAAACAGTAATATCCTAGGGTTGTTTTAATCTTGCTTCAACATGAAAAGGAACACGTAATAATTTCAATAAAGGGATGTCAGCAAGACAAGCTTTTATTAGCAGTCCCATGCCTATTACAAAAGCTCATTATCCTTCCTCTATTTAGTGACTGGAGGAGGGAGAGTTTCAAAACGAGGCAGATTCCCCAGTTACTCCTGGAAATCCCTGAGATCAGTGAGAGATCAGTGCCCACTACTCCCTGTTGTCTGCCATTATCTGCATGGGTTTCGCTCCTGTTTTGCCTGGTTCTAAGATTGTTATTAGCTCAATCTATGAATACGGTTTGTAAAAGAGTAAAATTCAATATGCTTTACAACTTTATCAACCAAGTGTAAAAAAGGCAGGAGCTGGAAGAAACTGGGCTGTGCCAGTGGGGTAGAAGAAGCTGTGAAAACGCGCATCTATTTCCATAGCCAACCACTGAAGATGAAAGCCAGAACATGAAACTTCCCTCTGGGACTGTGTGGGTGAGTCTGAGTTCATGAGGCATCTCCTCATCTCTGGTTCACTCAGAACCAGCACCTGGTCACAGAACCTGGACCAGGTTTCAGTCAGCCATTGTTCTGTGTTCATTTACAATCATGGAATCATTTAATTTGGAGAAGAACAAACACCAAATATTAAATCTAAAACTTGTCCTTTCAGATTGTATGGCTTTACAGCCTAATAAAAGAAGAAGGAAAATGTTGGAAGGAGGAAAAGGAGAAAAACCTTATGGGTCAATATAAGCACAAGAAAACACAGATGTCCACAAAGCCTTTGGGGTGTGACTTATCTAACCAAAAAGTAATCCTTCTCTCCAAGCAATAATAGATAGGAGGAATCATGCCCTAAGAGTGCATTTATTTTTCCTGCAGGAGAAGCAGACAATAAGTACCATCTCAGAGGAAAATGTATTCCTTTGCAGACACTGAAGGGAGAGACGACAGGAAGGTGCTGCTGCCAGCTCTGAATGCAGGCTTTGAAGAAGCAATATGTGGGGCATAGAACAGTTATTGGGGGAAAGAAACATTCCCTGGTTGTCTTTTTTTTTGTTGTTGGGCAGAACCCCTTTTGCCAGTGCAATGCTCCCATTCCCACAGTACTGTGTTGTTCCTG
Source organism: Parus major (assembly GCF_001522545.3). Taxonomy (NCBI): domain Eukaryota; kingdom Metazoa; phylum Chordata; class Aves; order Passeriformes; family Paridae; genus Parus; species Parus major. The sequence goes on along the minus strand of NC_031770.1, from coordinate 73,363,857 downwards.
CCATGCACTGGGTACCCCCACTCTGCACTGCCCTGCTCCACAGGGCTGTGAACTTGCCTGGCAGAGTAAACACAAGTGCAGAATTTGCCTGTTTTCTGCAAACTTTTGGTTAACATCTTTTATAATATTTTTTCAGCAATGTTCAAAATGCTGAGTTCTTGATTTGGTCATAATTTTCTGATTTATTCTTTTTTGAAGGATTTTTTTCCTAACAGAAAAAACATTAAACATTTATTTTAAAGCTGAACAATTTTTCAGAAAAGCCTCAGCTTCTTCCTTCCCCTGCAGACAGTGCCTGAGACCTGGCTGAGCCATGTGCCTGCATTATGTAAAGGAAGCAACAGGACATAAAAAAATTCCCACAGACATAAAACATTGCTGAGCTGTTTTATGCATTGACAATATTAATGATTGTGGCATGTCTAAATCCTAATTCTTTTAAGAAAATCAGTGTCTCACACAGATTTTCTGTGGAGCTTCTGACAGTGGGGAAGTAGATTTTGAACTTGCTCTTTCCTAAATGTACTTCCATGTCCTGTACCACTACATTTCATCACTGCCAGCTCCATGTGCCCACTGTTCTACCAGAGAAAGCACATTAAATGAACCCTCAAACTTAACAACTGTGGAAGGAAACCAAGAAACAAATTATGTCTGACATGGTTAGAGCACTGATATCAGTATTTAACAGTGGATAATTAGTGAAGTTATGGATAAATCATTATGAAGTGTGTTTTGAGACATCTCCCATTTGTATATGGTGATCACTTATAAAACATCAGCATCAGTGATTGCTGGAGTCTTTACTTGTAACACCATCTCCACACTACAAAATACCGTTTTTGTTTCATCTGAACTAAAAGCTGATGAGCAGTCAAGTGTAGAATTGTATTTCCATTATATCCCACTTATCCAAAAAGCACAAAATACTGAATTTTGTCTCAATGCATGTTCCTAATCTAACTGGATGACAACTTCAGCTGCTACAAATGAAAAGCTATCACATGTTTCATCACCACTTAGTGAACTCCAAACTTGCACTGGTTTTGTTCCCAGTCCCTGCACAGAATCCCCTGGACCTATGTTCATGGACAGATTATGGTACACAGTCCAAAGCATTTATTTTGTCCTATATCCTTCTGTCTAATATAAAAATATATCAAATGCACAAAATCGGTTCCTTTTCCTTGCCTTTGTCAGTTTATAGTAAAAGAACATGTTCCAAGGAAGGGAATTGCCTATGGAAATTATAGCTTATAGATCATAATACTGATAACTGAGTGACCTACACTTCTCATATATTCATACACCAAGAAGAACTGAAAGGAAGAGTAGAAAACAAGAGGGAACAGTGTTAATGACAACACCAAAGCAGTAAAGCGCAAAAGGGAGGAAGCATCAAGAAACTGCTCTGTGCTGTGCTATCATTACCAGGTATAAAACAGTTTGTCAATGTGAGGCTCACAAAGAAATCAGTAGCACTTGACCACATAGTTCTTTCCACAAATCTGTATGAGCTTACCTGGCCTTTTTTGAAACCAGTTTTAAAGGAGAGGTATTTATAAGTCTTCTTATATCTAATTCATGAAGGTTAGGGCAACACATAAATTCTCAGTTTGTTAGTGATGAGTCCTTTTTATTATCAAGATTACCAAAGTATGAAAATATTTGACTGACTGCTTAAGTCACACTATAATCTTGCCAGATCAGTATAAACACTATTCTTCTGCTGGACTGTTCTCTTCTAAAGAAGCTTTCTGCAGTAGTTCTTTTTTTGATTGTGAATACACACACACACAGATTCCCTCAGAAACAACTAAATCTGAATCTATTTGCAACATCCAAATTTTAGCTTTTACTATTTATACAGAAGAAGAAAGAAAAAACTATTGAAGTTCCTTGCAGGTCTTTTGGTTTACAGGAATAGAAGAAGAATAGAAGAATCATAGAAGATGCAAACTATTCCGGATCTGATTGAAATACAAAGGTTTTATTAAAATCTATGGGGGGAAAAAAAAACAACCACAGTCCCAATCAAGCCCATGGGAATTTTTCCATTGGCTATGCTGTGCCAAGACTTCAAATGGCTATTTAACCTGGCGAAGAAATGAGTAGAGACGATTGCAGGATTTCCTCTCGTTTGAACGTTCTCATTAGATGAGGCCTCGGTGACCCCTGGGTTGATGGGTTGTTTCAATGTTTAATTGCTTTGACCTTCAGGGAGTTTCTTTTCATGTCCAACATAACCTTAGGTTTTTTTAGTTTAATGTGACAAATTACTTCATAAAAACAGTCCTGGATATTTTCATTAATTCTGGACAAATTGTGTTACACATAAAAGATGTCTTTTTCACAGATTCTGTAACCATGCCAAACAGTATTGTAATTGTTCCTTTTTAGCTACTTTGGTATATGTCTGTACATATTTAGAGTAATTGGTGTGATTTAGGAGAGTATATAAATGATGATGTAATTCTAAGGGTAAGATCACAAAAAATCCCACAATTTTGACACCCTACTCCCTAAACTAAGCTTTCCCAAGAGTCAAATTTTTTGAAAAGTATTCACTTCTTTTTCTTCTGAGAAGGGAGCACAGTCCTTTCTGCGTTGCCACTGCAGCACCAACTGAACCACAGAAGCTGCCATGGTGGTGATGCAGAAAAGGTGTTGGTTCTTTCCAAATGAGCCCTGTCCAGCTGGAAGCTGCATCTTCCACATCTCTGAGACCCTGTGGAGTGGTCCAGCTGCTCTAGAGCTCTGGAAGTGCCAACACTGGCTGCTTTCCACACAAGTCAGGTGTCAACTTCCCTAGGGCCAAAGCATGTCAATGAAAGCATTTCAGAGTCAAAGCACACAAGCCTGTGGATAGTTTTCCTGATTTTCCCCTCTAAACAAAGAGCATGGTGTTGCACGTGAAAATGCTGGGTACCGCGCAGTGCTCCTCCATTACCTGGCACTCCTGAGGAGGGAGAAGGCCCTGTTCCCTCACAGTAAATCCAGTATGGTCAAATTTCCACCTGCTGCAGACTGGCCTCTTGGTTGACACAAAGTGCGCTTATGCCAGCCCGTCCACATGGAAATGAGACGCTTAGCTGCGTGCCTCACACATGCGGATCCCCATCTGCAAATGTCACCTGTGAAAGACAGGGGCCACTCCAGAAAGTACAAAGCTCGGGATTGTTTAGGCAGAATGGAAAATGACACCCCGGCATTTACAATGGGATTTTTATTATCGATGTCACAGATATGATACTTGCTACTGACATGCTTGAATTAGAAGAGACAAAGTAAACTGTTAGAAAGAAGAGGCCATTGAACTAAATACAAGTGTAACCTGCGTGCTTATATTGCAGCATTCGATTTCCTCTTAAGTCTCGGGAAGAGGGGGTAGGCAGCAAAGGAGAGACCTGTGTTTCAGCTGAAATCTCTTGTGTCTACATAGGAGAGTAGGGCCTCTCCAAAAAGCAGACAAAGAGCCAGGAGCAGGCAGTTGAGAGAGTTTTCGTTACAGGAGGTGGAGTTTGCAATTCCCGCCAACCTCCATCCTGGTGCAGATATCTGCAAAGCTGCAAGTAAGGAAAAAGTCAAAAATACTGCAGTTGGAAACATTCCTAAGGACTGAGCAGCTAATGATACGTCCTATATTTGTCATGTTCTCAGCATACCTGACTGTTGGCACAGGTTTGGGATCTCTGGACTTATAAGCCGAGCAAGTGGTCATCCCATGTCTCAGAGCTTGAAACTGGCTGTAAGAACCAAGAGGCCTTTTTCCCTTGGAGAGTTTTGGATGGGGGCTGGAATGCCACTCTAAGCTTTGTAGAAACTGCTTATAATAGCAATAAAGTAAGGGGTGAGTAGGTTTCATCTCTACTCATTCTTTTCTCTTTTAAGGAAATAAAAGTATTTTTAAAACATTTCTATCATTGAAGTATTGATTGCAGAAGACCCTGTGTTAAATGCTTCATTCCCCAAGAAGTTCAGCCCCTGAGGGCTTTTAGGATCATAGCTCAAAGGATCGAATCTGTGACAGACAGACACAAATGGATTATGAGATGTCTTAGAAGGCCAAAAATCTGGTCCCTCCCTCTGCAAAGCTGTGTACAACTGGAAGAGTGTAGCTGAACTATCCATACTAAAACAGTGTCTTCATCCCACTCAAAGAGCCTCTCTAAACGCTGTTCTGTCAGGAATAAGAAAGAACAGCAAAATAAGCCACTGTGTGATTCAAATATTCCTAAGTGGTCACTGAAACACCCTCCTCTTGGCCACAAGACCGCATTCTTCAACTCTGTTTGCTCCGCTATGAAACACATGAGGTCATTTTTAGCACAAGCCTTATGAATAGAGACTGGAATTTTCTACAAGGTCTTCTTTTCTTATCCCCCATTTCTCCCCCCTTTAAAAACAACTCCCAGTCTGCCAGTACAAGAGGGTTCACTGTCTGGGAATTCCCTGCCCATGATACCTATAGCCTTAGAGGGGACCTGGTGGCCCCTGCCGGGTCTGCAGAAGCATTTGCCAGTTTACCTGGAAGCAACCTGATCTCCTCCTCCTGCCACCCTGCCTGGTATCATCTAGCAACAGCAAGAGGCTAAGAAACATCAGGAATAACAGATTCAATTTTCCTCTAAAGCCAAAGTTTTATGTTAAGGAGGAGAAGTGAATGATACATTGCAGGTATTTATAGCAATTAGATGCTGCCTGTAAGAACATGAGCTTGTCAGGAGGAGCAGTGACTGAAAGGCATGCAGACAGCTCCTTGATGAAGTGGTGTTCACTCGATGAAATCTGTACTCTCAGCATTTTTAAACAAAAAGCAGCTCCTTTTAGGTGAGACCTTTAGCACTCGGTACAGAAGGGAAATAAAGGACTCTGGCACAGGCATCTCCCAATGCTTTGTATTTGAAACTTAGAGCTACCATTTTCTATTGTTTTCATCCTCGATTTAGGAGTTTCATTACTTCTCTAAGTAAAAGAAGAATCTGTCCCTTAACAACTACCTCTGCTATTTTGCCTTTTGCAGAATTATGCAGTGTATGCCAGATGCAGCACAAATGGGCAGCCCATACATGTGAATTACTGACCAGCAGTGCCTCATCATGCTGCGTAGAGACTTTTGTGTCCAACCACTTCTCACTTCAGCAAGGAAGAAGGGTGAGACTTTCAGGTCCCCAGGGACACTCTGCCACATGTGGGGTACATCACAGCCAATATGAAACCACAAAACCTATTCCCCGGAATTGATGTCCCTTCCACTAAAATGTCATGAATGAAGAAGTACTTTAGATTGCAAATTCTTTGTTTTGACTATACATTTTTTAATAAATAGATCAATTCTTAATTATTCAAATCATGTACACTTACTGAAATTTAGGTTCAGGGCCAGAAGCCTTAAGGCCCAATCCTGAAATCCTTTCTGACATGGGTGGCAGCAGAAGGCTGGGGCTACTTCTCAGAATGCAAACAGCACTTGCTCTTCTGTGTTTCACTCTCCCAGTAGCTCCCTGAAATGAAGTCCTGCTGGAACAAGAAGGAAGCCTTAGCTAGAGAGCATGCCCCAGCTGGGATACATTTTGCAAGTTTTGCATACCATTATGAGGACTTAAATTGAGCCCTCCTGAAGTAGCACAGAACAGGGAACTCCAGTGAAGGAAAAAAAAACCACATTTAGATTCACCCAGATTTATATCCTTTGATCAAAAGCTGCCCCCTGTGCTTATGAGAATCTCATGTAAATATCTGCAAAGTTACTCCTTTATCTGCTTTCACATTTCTTTCCAGAGAAACCTTTGCAATGTTATCTGCAGCAGCTGAGGTTTCTTGGGCTGCTGAAATCGTGGCTCATAGTGCTGAATATTAGAATCTCATTATCTTTTTTCTTGTTAGGGATGTATCTGCCCCCTGTTTCAGGGACTGTGACCATATTTTATCCCTTACTTTTGCGATACCTATAAAGATGGGGTCCTGCTGCATAACTGGTCTCCAATCTGCCATGATAATAGAAAGAATTCTTTTATTGCCACTATGTTTTACTTAGCTACATCTTTCACAGAAGACTGCCAAGGTTGGTCCAAAGTTTAAATCTCACAGAAGCAGACTTATACAAATATATGTCTGAATGGAAACGTTGCCATTGATTTTTTTAATTGCAAATGAAAACAGTCGTATTTGATGAGATAACCATTCCCCTGAACTTTCCACCCTAAGCCTGAAAACCTAAAAGTGAAAGTGACTCAAACACAGGCAAACCTGACTTCATTGATTTCTATTGTCCACGGTGAGAAAACACAACCAGTAAACAAAGCAGAAAGAGTGACAAGTAAATTGGATTTTTAAAAATTCTTTCACTTTTAATAATGTTAAGGTGGGATTTGTAGCACCGGTAAAGGCATTTGTTTCTTTTCAACATAGGAGCTGTAAGGTGACAGTGTCCCTTTAAATGCCTTCCCATTGTTATTTATTTGCTTCAGGGACCACAGCGGTGAAGTTCACACTGGAAATACTTGCAGTTCTTAAAGAAGTTAAATTTGCCACAAGTTTCACACCCTTCCTCAGAGAGAGGTTTTGCTTTCAGGTCATCCCAAAGTCTCTTTCCCTACACATTTCTGTCTCTGTGGGAGATGGGACCCCAACACAACCCTACAGGGTGCTTGTGCACACCCTGACTCTCTCTCTAAGGCAGGAAAAAGAAGATTCAGGCAGCTCAGGTGGAGCTGGGTAGGGTTTCACATACAAAGAGGAAGGTCCAGAGGCTTTGGTGTCACAGCATTCACAGGACAGAGCAGCTGGTAGGGAAAAACTTCCCCTTCCCACAAGCCAAGGAAAACTCTGATGAGTCTTGATGGTAATTGGACCCTCATTTTTCTCAAACCCAGCTTCTTTGGAAATCTGTTGGGCTTTGTCCAAGAGGAACTAAAGCCAAAGTGAAGCAAGGATGTCAGGATGTGGGGATGCATGCTGTGGGGAACCACATTAATGGTTTCAGCCGATCAAAACTGCTACTGTGGGATGTGAATTCCTGTACCAAACTGAAAGTTGGAATCCTGAGAAAATTGTTTATTTTGCATGTTATCACATTAAATGATGTTTCTGTAAAAATGCGTGGCTTTTCAATGCCAGAATTGTTCATGTCATAAAGGCCTGAATAAAGCAACAGCAAAAGTCTCTAAATGGAGGAAAGCAACTGCCTTTGCTTCCACTCATTACCATGTCTGGATAAAAATCACCTTTCCGGTTTTGTGTTTGTCTTCCATATTTTCAAGTGTAGAAATTCAAGAAAAAGAAATTGCTGTGTAGCAGCTGGCCCATTTAGGGAGGTGACACATATTATTCAAGTGATTACACAAATGGCTAAAAGTGTTGCATTATTCCCTATTTTCATTTGTGCAGCATAGCTTTGGCATGGTGATGAACTATGTCAACCAGGAACCTTGGCTGCCTTCTAATGGAGAAAGCCCCTCAAAGATCTTTGATGTGACAATGAAACTGGGAAATATTACTGACTCACAGCCTTTAAGCAATCAAGAAGTGATCAAAGCAGTGACTCAAGAATTCAAGGGAAAAATTACGTGCTCAGGGAAATGAGGAAAGCTTATTACCTACTGATATTCAATAGAACAGGCAAGTGAAAGTCTAATTTTGTGAAATATGCTTTTAATTGGTATTCACTGACTTATTGTATATTACTTATGTAAAAAGCAGCTTTTAATTCCAAAAAAAATTAATGGCTCAAAATTCCAGTCATGATAGTGTGGGGTGGAAACACTTAGTCTCATTTCAACTCTGTCCGACTCTGACATAAAATGCAGGGCAGGGGTCTTCAGGGTTCACCTCTGTAACCTCAGCCCAGGAGTCATCAGCCTTGCACAGATTTCTCCTCTGTGAGAGAGCGAAGGGTTGGTGAGGGCATCTGAGCATCATTCTGAGAAGTGCCTACACCTGCAAATTAGGCAGGGGAAAATCAGAAAATGTCCAGCTTTGCAGGTGGCAGCACACTCTCCACCTGGTGCCTGGGGACAGCCTGGGATATGAAGGGAAGACAGCTGAAAGCAGACTGGGTTTGGGGAGAATAAAGTGCAGCTCCCTTAAGCTGCCCTGTGCCATGTGTCCCAGCCCATTGCACTCTACTGGCTTCGGCCTGGGCTTTGGTATGAGACTCTTGCTTTCTGGGGAGTTTCTGGTCCCTGCAGTGTGGCCATGAGGGAAAGATGGGGTGTGAAACAAAAGGCAAAGTGCTGTCCTCCAACATAGAAACACACTGGGGGAAGTTCCTGTCAGCTGTCCAAAGACAATAGGATTTGGACATCCAAACACTCCAGGCAGGCTCCTACAACATGCTAGTGTGTAGTCATTTTCCTATGCTCTATTTTGTTCTAATCAGGTGGAATAACCATATTTCTCAGTTTCGTACTATGGCTGTGCTGCCACTGAAGTTGGGATGGCCATGGGTGCTGGCCCTGCCCAGGAGCTCAGGTGTACAGTCTGTCACCTACACCAGACTGGAGATAGATGGCAAGGGGACATATTTTGAAGCTGTGGCCATTGAGTGCTAGCGAGACAAGGAGAAGTTTCCTTCACAGGAAGATTAGAGGTGGGACAGGGGAAATTCCTTTCACCTGATTAGCATATTTTTGCTTTTGCTGAGAACACACATCTATTTTCCCATGAACCATTCACTCACATTAACTACATATAATTTTCATTCACCTCAAAGACTATCAACTTACTGGTGTTCTGACTGCCCATTAATTGGTTGTCAGGCGTCTCCATATGTAAAACTCTTTGATCATGTCAATGATCAGGTAAAAATTGAAGTTTGTTGTCTATTTGGACTTCAGCAAGGCCTTTGACACTGTCTCCCACAGCACACTCCTGGAAAAGCTGTCAGCCCTCAGTTTGGACAGGAGCACTTTGTGCTGGGTTCAGAACTGACTGGATGGCCAGGCCCAGAGTGGTGGTGACTGGTGCTGCATCCAGCTGGGGGCCAGTGACCAGTGGTGTCCCTCAGGGGTCTGTGCTGGGACCAGTTCTGTTCAATATTTTTATTGATGACATGATGAGGGCATTGAGTCTTTCATTAGTAAATATGCAGATGACACTAATCTGGGAGCATGTGTTGATCTGTTGGAAGGTAGGAGGGCTCTGCAGAGAGACCTGGAATGGTTGGATGGATGGGCAGAGTCCAATGGGATGAAGTTTAATAGGTCCAAGTGCCGAGTCCTGCACTTTGGCCACAACAACCCCCTGCAATGTTACAGGCTGGGGATGGTGTGGCTGGACAGTGCCCAGGCAGAAAGGGACTGGGGGTGCTGGTGACAGCAGCTGAACATGAGCCAGGCTGTGCCCTGGTGGCCAAGAAGGCCAATGGCCCCTGGCCTGGATCAGGAATGGTGTGGCCAGCAGGAGCAGGGAGGTCATTGTACTGCACTGGGCACTGGTGAGGCCACACCTGGAGTGCTGTGTCCAGTTCTGGGCCCTCAGTTTGGGAAGGACATTGAGATGCTTGAGTGTGTCCAGAGGAGACAACGAGGCTGGTGAGGGGCTTGGAACACAAACCCTGTGGGGAATGGCTGAGGGAGCTGGGGTTGTTTAGCCTGGAGAAAAGGAGACTCAGAGGTGACCTTATCACTCTCTACAACTCCCTGAAAGGTGTTTGTGGTCAGGTGGGGGTCGGTCTCTTTCTCCAGGCAGAAACTGACAGAACCAGAGGACACAGGGTTCAGCTGTGCCAAGGGAAATACAGGTTGGATATTAGGAAAAAGGTTTTTACAGAAAGGCTGATAAAGTACTGGAATGGTTTGCTGAGGGCGGTGGTGGAGTCACCATCTCCGGATGTGTTTAAAAGACTGGATGTGGCACTCAGTGCCATGGTTTAGTTGAGGTGTTGGGGCATGGATTGGACTGGATGATCTTGGAGGTCTCTTCCAACCTAGTGATTCTGTGATTCTGTGTCTTGAGGTTACATTCTATTCCCCCAGTCTCTACTTTTTAAAAGATCTCAAATGCTGCAAAACGAGAATTGTACATTTTTAGAGAACGCTGAGAGGATGATCCACACTGACAGGCATTCACTCGCTATCTGCCACAGGTAGCCCAGCATTCAGTGCTTCAGGGCACTGAAAGAATTTGATCTAATCTTATATTATAAGAAGCACCCAACATTGTACGTTCTCTTTTCCAATACAGACACTTATGTACAGCCTAAGGGCCCAATCCTGCTCCTCTTGAAACCAGCTGGAGTTTTTGCCTTTGCTTCAGCAGCAGAAGGGGAAGGAGCAACTTTTGTAAGGGCATTAATGATGGCTGGCCCTTCAGTCTTTCCATCCTAATCACTGTTTAATGGGAGAAGGCAGACACAAGAGTGCTGGAAACACTACCTGTGTAATTAGAGCAACCTGCCTTCCAGCTTTTTTTCTGTCAGGTAACTTCTCTTCCATTTTTCTTCCTTGCTAAAATATGAAATTCATACATTGACTGGTAACCTGGATTAAGGAAAGGAGAGGCCCTTTTAGCAGAGACAGAGTTGTATGAACATCAAAAGATTAGGGTTCTTCTGTGATAAAAAAACTCATTAACTACATTAGAAGGACATGTACACAGCATGCAAATACTCTCAATAACTAAACACTTCTTGTAAACAGCTGATGAATTGTGCTTATTGAAACAAAGCCTGAATACAGAAGCCAATGACTAAGACTTAAGAATGCTTTTCATTTTCTTTCCCATCTTGTTAGCCAGTAAAATGCATTTATTGTATCCTATCATGGCCATTCATTATAGCACATCAGACTTTAAACCAAGAAGATATGTTACAGATACTGTGCATAGCTGCATAACTGGGAAACATGAGGACTTAGCTGAATGCAGGTTTTCTCTGCCTGATTTTTGCTAATAGAAACATTGGAGCACTCATATGACAAACCCAGGGACTGATCTCGCAATGTTCCTGCTTTTGTTTCTCTGTGATCCTTTCTCTTACAAATAACACAAGTCCATAGAAACTCTTTTAGCTGCTTACAGGAAGCACTCATCTTTTTCTATCGCCTGGAACTACAGGACTGGGGTAAAAAATACGCAATAAAAAGAAAATATTGACCAAATTTAAGGACTGCATCAAGTGCTTTTAATAGCTTCAAACACAGAAATAGAAACACAGATAAAGTTGAAAAAAACATCCAAAAAGGTCTGTTTTCATATCACATTATCCATTCCTGGCTGGCTGTAAGCAGCAGAGCCTGATCCAGCTAGGTCTTATTCATGTAGGTAATCCCTTTGACCCTAGTCATAAATACATTATTCTAGTTCAAGATAATCTCCAAGTATCAATCTGAACTGATGTCTGTGCTCTTGAACACAAATGTACACTTTCCATTTCTTCCATCTCAGAGCTGTAATGCTAAGAAGGCTCTCTTAACATAATATTTTGCTTAAAAAAGAAAAAAAAAATACCAGCGTATCCCACCAGAACTGACTTTTATAAAGAAAAAATACAGGTGGCTCAATTTGGAAAGAAACTTTGGATTTGTTGTAGTTCTCTTTCTGTGTGCTTTTTTTTTCCCAAAGGCAGACATTCATACACATATAATTCCCTCTTCTTGTCACTGGTCTTCTGGGTCAGTGAACATTCCTTTGCTGTAGTGTTTTTCAGATGAAACTCCAAGAGAAACACTGTCCTCAATGATGGGTCGGATACAGAAGAGGAGGATGGGCAAATATTCTAGGATTGGCCTGGATTCTTGCCAGGAGCAGAAGAAAAGAGCCTTTGTGTTTGGACATCTGAAGGCCAGGCATAAACATGTTAGCCGATACTTAACACCCAAAGCCAGAGCCAAAACCGTTAGACACCCTGAATAATCCCCGCTAGGCCTCCTTTGGGTTTCAACTGCCCACTACAATGGGGCAGCCTCCTCCAATTACCAAATGTGTTTCTTCTAAAAACATCCTTACAGGAACTCCCAAAATAGCAGCGATTAAAAGCAAACAGCCTGTAATTCATTGACATATGCAAACCTTTTAATGTTTTGCAGGAGACAAGTTGCAACTTTTTGTACCTACAAGACTATTTATGCATTTTTAATAATTACCCTTGTATATTATGTGATACAATTCCTTTAGGCATTTAGTTAAGAGAAGCAACAGAATTCACATTCAAAAGAAACTGTTAGTTTTGCTGCAAGAAGCGCAGCTAATTTATGTAGTGAATTTTTTATACATTTTTCCCCTGATTTCTCTTCCCTGCTGTCCTCTTTCCCCTTTCTTCTTCACTACATTAAGAAATTCTGATGTGCCTGCAGCAACATCCACTGGTGGGGAGTGTCTGCAGTGATGCCAGCCCTGACTTCCCAGCAGTGGAAGCCAGCACTGTGTGCTGCTTCAGCAGTACGTGCTCCCCTCTAAGCCCCCTTGGGAATCGCCTCACCCTGGGGTCCTCTCTAATCACACCCCTTCTGCGAGCTGGTGGGCTCCCCTGTCACCTGACAGACAGCCATCCCCATGCCATCTGCTCTGCACAGAAAACAGCACGAGGAAACCTTTCCTGCAGATCAAGAATAAAGATGTTTTCTCAACCAGTGTGGTCCTGCAAGCTCTGACTTTTATTCGAGCTCGGATGCGCGTGTTGCCGCCTAACGCCTCAGCTCTAGTCCGCGATGAGCTGATCAAAGTGCCAAGCAGGGAAATTCAGGCACGGGGCTGGGCATGGCACACCTGCAGTTCCCACCACCAGCACGGGCACACACATTTGGGAAAGCAGTGTCTGGACTAACAGCACAACTTGTCAAAGCAATCTGGCTTGTAGCAACGGGCGGCGCTTGACCTGCCTCAGGGGTAAAATGTAAAGAGTTAGTTTCTTCCTCACCAGACGGCAAAGAACCAGATCCCCAGCTGTATTCCTGCACTGATTTCATCCATTTATACCTGCCAAAATCTTGCTCCTCCCTCTCTTCTTATAACAACAACCAAAGAAAACCAGGTCAAATACTTTTGTGTTACTCTGGTTTGACAATATATTTGAGGAGGGATTTTCAAGTCAGCCATTGCAGATACTAGCCTTAAAGGAAATGCAAATAAAACCTATTTCTTAGCACCTGCAGGTCACAGTTATTGCACAACAACATTTCTCTTGGCTTCAGAAAGGCAGTTTGTCAAATCAAGGACTTCATCTTCCTATTTTAAATTAGCAGTAGATAATTAGGAACTGCCCACAATTAAATATTGATGTTAAAAATAAATAAATCCCGGCACTTCCCTATTTAGACAGCAAGAAGATTTTGCATCAAAAAATACAGGACACATGAGAATGTGAACAGTAAAGAGCTCATAACAAAGGAAGATAAACTCCTCATTGTGTGCTTACAGCATTCATTTCTTTCTCTGTAACTGAGAACCTATACAAACAAATGGGATAAAAAGACAACATATACCTCGATATCAGCTGTAATCTACCAATTCTTCAGGCAAACCTACTGGAACACAAAGGAAAGGGGCAAGGTTTACACAAGGTGCACACTGAGTCAGCTCTTGTCTCAACAAAACTGCTCCTCAGCTCCTGTAGCTGCAGTGGGACAAGTCGAGGTAGGACTAAAAAAGACACTTGCTCAGCTCTAGCAGTATTTCAGCCCAGCTCTTCGCTCATTCTCAGAGTTCACTGTGACTCACTGTAGGTGAATCTTTTTATGGCCACACTAGCAGCAATTTCAAGCCCCGCATCATCAAACTTCCTGGGCATCCTGATGCAGGGGAGGTGTGGATCTTTGGATGCTGAGCACAAGGTAAGTTTGGTGTCTGAAGAAAAAAACAATTGAGCAAGAAGCATCTAAGCCTGTCCCCAGTGCACAAGGCAGAACGTGGGCCATCGTCCAGTCTGGAGTGGACTCCCCAAGCCTGTGCCACAGAGGATGCTTGTGTTTACCTCTATGTACCCACTTGCAGCCATAGCAAGGGGAGGGCAGCCAGGAGGCTGGAAATCCTCAGCAAATGTGCACGTGCTCCAAAACCCTCCTTTAACAAGTAGTCCAGGTAGGGATAGACAATCAGCCATAGAGAATCATCTTCGTATGGCCTAATGTTCTTTGTGGGAGTCCTCTCCTGGACTGAGGTACCTCATCTGCCGCTTTCTGCCTCCAAAAATTACCCAGGTATTCCTCAGCCATGCCTAGACCAATCTCACAGGAGAGAAGGGGGAAACCCTGGCTCCATGTCCATGGTAGCTGAACACATAGAGCTATTGGACTGGAAAAGAACTGTTTTCCCTGACCTCATCTCCATCCCTTGGAAAAGCTCCCTTCCTGTGACTTTACACACCAGGAGTGGGGGAGTGGAAATGCAACACTGTTTCAGCTCATCACAGTGACTGTTTTTGTAGCAAAGTTTGGTGGAGTTTTATTTTGAGAAGATAAAAGACTTCAGGCTAAGAAAGGTTTACCAAAATAACAGCAGCAATTCATATAAAAGTAACAATTTAGAGCAAAAGTGCAAGATCATACCTGTTTCTGGCTCTGACACTTCAGTCAACACTCGCTAACAGAAGAGATTGTGATAGAATTACTGAACTAACATTGCCTTCATTCCTTTTATGGGCCAAAATTATTGTCTCAAATCCTTCTAAAGCACTCAGATGCTCAGGGTACTTTGCAGTGCTGTCATCCCACTCCAGGTGGATTTTCTACCACCAGGGAGAGGCCAGGTAGGCTTGTCTCACTCAGTGATGCTGGCATCAGCCTGGTGAGCTTGATGAGTTTGCTTTGGTTAATGGACCAGGCTTGCTTATGGCACCATCCCACCCACCCAAGTGTCACATTCCTCCAGGAGCCCTTAGAAATCAGTCACACAGCAGCTAAATGGAATAGTGGACATTCATTTGGGATGGCAGCTTTCCTGCACAATTCAAGAGCTATAAGGAGGTAATTATTCACGGGTTTTTCTCTGTGACAAAACTATTTAGAAGGAATTGCAATCTGATGAACACAACTGAGGGAGGAGTGCCCTCCTTTAATTCCCCAGCAAAATGGAGTCACCACCCAGCATTGTTCTAAGCCTCCTTATTTCTCATTAACCTTAGCATTTCCTTTCTTGCCCCTCAAAAAGCACAATTACGGAGACTGACAGTATCTCTTCTGCCCTAATGCCTCACTACAGTATATACCTTTTATTTTGACCCTCTCTCTTGAGCCAGATTTAAGCCTCTGGTATGCTTCATGCAGACACCTCTGTGAGAAAAGCAGGACCATTTAGGAGACAGGCAGGAGAGTTATCAAATAAACTTTCCATTTTATTTACAGTTCAGGAGCCTTGCAGAATGACACACACTTATGGTTTGGGATCACTAGCAATTATTGTAAAGGTGAAAGCAGATACTGCAAATTTAACAAGCCTTTTGTATGAACTAATTGCATTAGAATACATTAGTAAGGGTGCACATTGTAGGTTTTATGTTTCATTGGAAAGGTCATCCTAGATTCTGGTTGAATAGTGAAAGAGAGGAAACCATATTAGCAGTTTATCCAGCAAGTGTCTCTAGGATGAATTTCCTTCAGGTCATTTGCATTATTTGATTGTAGCTGAATAGTTCTCCCTCTGCTAAGCAAGTAGGGGAAGACCTACAGTGACAATAGGGGAAGTTCAAAGTCTTTGAGGCTTATTAGAAGGCTCATTTTCTGCACACATTTTCGTGCACTCATTTCCCAGAACTAGGCTAGCAGCTGTATAATCAGGACAGCAACTTTACATGCCTCCTGTAAAATATGAACCCCCCGGGAAAGCTGCTGTTAGTTTTCAGGAGGCAAGAGGGCTCCTGCTCCTTCAGGGGTGCAACACCCTGCTGTGCCACATCACAAAGCCCGCCCTTGCTGATCCTCCTGCAAATGATTTGTGCCAGTTCCAGCCACCTTGGGTGTCTCTAAGCACCCTAAAAGCTCTAAAACACCATGTTGGAGATAGTTACTAGACCAACTCTGCCAGCCCCCAGAGCTCTAGTGGCTTTGCAAGCCTAGGGGTGGTGGCAGCCCTGAAGAGGCTGCAGAGGGCAGAGGGGTGGCAGCAACAGAGCAAATGTTTGGGGAAGAGAGAGGGAGAGAACAGCCCACAGGATCCTGAGGGAGGTTGTGGGGTGGAGAAGCTGAGCCAAGTAAGGCACAAGCTTTTGTTTCAAAGAGAAAACTCCTCTTTCCAGTCAGGCAGAACTTCTGGGAAACCATCTTCCAGTGCTGCCTCATCACATGGCTGCAGGAAGGGGACTAAGTGACAGCCAGAGAAGGGCAGAGACTGTGTCCATCCAGACATTGTTGATCTGACAGTATGAAATGTTCTCCATGAACACACACAGGATTTCCAGAGGAGTAGCTACTGTCCACTACTTTTACTGAGCTGTGTATTTCAACCAGCCCTCCAGAAAACCTTACCGCGTAAAAATCAGGATGTGGCATTCCACTAGGCTGAACAGTGCCTGCAAGGTTAGAAGGGAAGCTAAATTGATGCCAAAAATTGTTCCAGTCCTCCCCAAACCCCTCTCTATTGTGGCACAGGAAACACAGCACCCTCTGGGAGGCTGTAGTGGCATTTACGCTGTCACCAGCCACCTTTGCTCTCAAAGGAGGTGGCTTCTACCCATCTGCCACCCCCAGAAGATATAAAAGAGAGGAGCATATGGTTCTGAGAAAATGAAAGGTCCTGGTATCTCAGCTTGGTAAAGCTATTGACTTACTGTCTGACCTCTGGCAAGACGCGTGCCCTCCATCTGCCTGGCTCAGGCTGGCGAGACAAGCAGAAGAAACTCTAGTGCAGAGGTGCTGAGCTTGAGTTAGCTTGTCAGAGCCACAGCAGCTGGTCACCCTTTGGATGCTGACAAGCTACATTAAGGCCCATTTCAGCCAGCTCATAGATGCTGGGTCTTCCCACCCCACAAATTCAAACCGGCTGTAAGACTCCCAACAACTTCCCAAGCCCTGGAGCACGAGTGCAAAAATATGCATCGAATGACTGCTGCAAGGGTGAGCTGGGATCCCCTGGGCACTGTTGCTCCTCTTCCCTCAGCTCCATAGCCCATTGTCGAGCTTCTGCAGCCCCAGAGGCTCTCCACATCTGCTGGGACTGCACACTCACTCCTCGCCTATAGCTCCTTTATACAAATGCTATCACTCAACCACGGCCAAGGGAGCAAATCAATCCACTCTGCATTGAACGTCACCTCTGGCAAGGTTAAAACTTCAGTTCAGCAAAGCCCTTGTGCATTTGGCCATGGGGACTCGTCCTGTGCTGCAGCACATCGTGTAGGGAAGCTCTGAGCGTGCAGAGGATGACTAAGCCACATCAGAAACCAGAGGCACCTCAGCCTTCCAGAAACGAGATAGCAAAATCTTAACATGGGGATAGTAAATATTGTCCATCCTTCATTAAAGCTGCATAGCAGCCCAAACAGTAATTTTTACACACTCCACATTAAAAACATAATACTTCCAATTTTAGCCTCCCATAATTTGCATACTGAATTCCAGGGAGGATATTTGATGGAGTGTGTGCCATAGCTCCTGTATGTATGTACTATATCCAAAGGACATGACAATCTAGCACAGCATCAGGTAAGTCCTAATAATAGCCATATTTTAAGGCCCATTTTAAATATTTAAAGATACAATCTGAAATAAAAATGGAGTGTGAAACATCCATGTTAATAATATTATCATAAACCACTGTTAAAGTCAAAGGCTTGGATTTACATCACTCTACAGTCCCTTTAATAATATTATCCTGACAAATGCATCCAGGACCTCTATTTTCTTCTTCTTGGCCCACTGTCATTTCTGTTCATAGGGAACCAAAAGCTGCAAGTTCTAGAGGAGGGGTGAAAGCCTCAATATCCCACCAGGTCTCATCAGCACAAATACCCTGAAGATGCTCCTTCTCGGAGCATCTCCCTTCTTGGTGCCACTGAAACAGGCCTGACAAACCCCATTACTCAGGCACACAGTGTTTTTTTCTCTCCCATCCTACACTAATACAAACACAATTTCACTGTCCTCCAAGTTTCCTGATGCATTGATAGCCATTAAACTTACATCTGGAACTTAAAAAATATTTTTAAGCACCCTCCTCCAACATGACTGGTGCTTGCCACCTCTGTCACTCTCTTCCTTGTTTATTTCACCCCTCTTAGATCCTGGTGTTTCTCTCCAGTTCAGTAGGAATGGGAAGGTACAGGGCTCCTGACTGCTATGAATATGATGGGGATGAGGAAGAAAAGATTCATACTGGTAGTATACGGGCTAAATATTCATTATATCAATGTCTTTACACAGCAACAAAGTAAACATAAAATTTTTAACAATGTGTTTTGAAAGGTCATGAAAATACATTGAAATACATCAGATCAATAACAAGAACTTCAAACTACTCTCAGAAAACACTAAATAGCTACATATAAGAATTATAAGCATTGGAAAGAGCTTCATATAAAATCATTTCTCACTTCAGTACCCTCTCATGGTCTGATGGAAAGATTTTTCTGCTCTGGAAGAAAATTATTTGTTTGTAATATCAGACTTATACTATTGGTTATATTGATTCGTGTTAGACTATAGACTGGTGGAGTTTTCAAAGCTTTAGCATTACACAGCTTATGAAAACCCCTCACAGGAGATTTGGCCTGGGCAAGCTTCAGAGCAGGGTCCCCCAAGTGGTGTATATTTTGCTGGATTATGTTTAATCAAGTCATGTAATATTTACTATAGATTAAATTGTCTTGAGTTGTTGAAATAATTTTATTAATATATCAGAATCTTGAGCATGTTCCCTTGAACTATCCTACAGCTCCATTTCTTCTACTATTCTCATATTCTTTGTGTGAATAAATACAATATTCTTGGTTAACACAAGCACCTGGAACATGCTTGCACAGGACATTTCCAAAGACAGCACATAATCATTGTCTTCCTTATATAAAGGAAAATTGCTGTGTGGGGTTTCTGTTTGCCAAACCTCTCTGACTTTTCCAAAACTTCCTGCAGTATCATTACAATAAATTTGTTTCTTGGGAAGATCAATTAGCCCTCATGCTCCAATAATGCATGAACCCCAAGGACTGGATAGATTGTGCAGGGGTTCTGGAAATGTGATTTTTTTTTTCCCTCAAAATTCTTTAAAAAGGTTATCTCATGTGTACCTGCTTCTCTGAAGTGTTTATAGTCTTGGTTTATAGTAAAAACCAATAATATTAAAATTCTTTAAGATAAAAAAAAAATGTCCTTAAAGTCTAGAAGATTAACAAAATAGAAACACTATTTAAGGTGATGGCTCATGTAAAGTAATCACTAAACTCTCAGACTGTAAAATAGGATTACACACCCTTCCTTCTTTTTTTTTTTTATATTCTCTCTTGGACACTGCAGTATCAACTGCTGTAGTCCTAAATTTATCCAAACAGTGCAATTATCAGATGTATTCAGTTGCAAAAGCTTTTGTCACTTTTGTGGTTGTCTGACGGTGTACGGTTCAATCATAAAAGGGCAAATGACAGGCGGGTGTAGGAAATGAATTTTCTTCTTCTTCCTGACATACCAGGGGAAGGCCCCCTGCTGTAATATGGAAAATCTTTTATGCAAAAGAGCACAGCAACTTACACTTGCGTGCAATCACTATGCAGACTTCTGTTGGGGTATTTTTTCACAATTTAGCAAAGGAAAGGGAAGGAAAGGTGGCCTTAAAATCAAGCTTAAAAGTTCTAATTTGATTTTAGCGTTAGGGTATCTTTATTTGTTTAGGGATCTAGTAATTAAAATTCAGTAAAGCTCCTTCTAAGTATGAACATTCCTTCTTTAAACAATGTTGCTTTTCTGGTGATCCTGAAGCCACAGCAGCAGGGTTTTTCACACACAGCTGAAGGAAGCTGAGAGGCAGAGAGGGATGCTGAGTCCAGGAGAAAGCACTCAGGGCCACCCCATGTAGTCTACCTGGAAAATAAAGACAAGGCTGTGTATTTAGTATTTACACCAGTATTTCTGAGCATAACGCGAACAAGAACCTGGGAAAACACAGAAAAATATCCTTCCTGCAGGTTTTAAGTGAAAATGCCTTTGGAATAAATAATCTTCACTCCTTTCCACAGAAGGGGCTTTAACACTTTATGGCAATAAACAAAACTCTTAAAGAGGGGGCAAGTTTAGCATCTGTCATTTTAAAGTCCTGGTGTGAGGCGGTATTATGGCAAATAAGCATCACTCAGGTTATCCACAGTGTTTCCAAATGAGAACAGGTACAGCATAAAGACTTATTATTTGCCAAAAATACACTTTGGCTTACGATCACTGCTGAGCTATATGAGCCACAGGAGCCAACTCTGAAGCAAGAAAAAAGCCTGCTCCTTACCCAGAGGTTGGCAGTGGACACCACAGCAAACTTTCTGGGGTTTCTCAAGTCAGTGACTCTTCAGCTGAAGGGAAACCAGCCAAACCTCAGGGCATGGCAGTGCTCCTGGGCCAGCCTTGCAGCCTGTGCCTGCCCAAGGAGCTCCACAGGCTCCTGTCCTGGTCAGGGAGCAGACTGTGCAAAGAGAGGGGAATACAGCTTAAAGAGGGAAGTGGAGGCTTTACACCCCAAACTACACTTCCCATCAGGCATTGACACAGCATTTCCAGATCAAATGTGGGGTCACTTTCAGCTTAATTTGTTTCAGTCTTAACAAAAAATAATGTGGTTTTGGTTTCTTTTTTGGTTGTTTTTTGTTTATCAGTTTGGTTTTTTGCTTGTGTTTTGTTTTGTTTTTGTTTTTGTTTTTTCCCAAGACATGTATTTACTTGGCAGTTTTTTTCCAGGAAAAGCTTATGCTTTGCTTCTAAAAATCTTTTTTTTTAGTTAAGAACTCACATTTCTAATGAAAAACAGTCTCAATGAACAATCCCTTTTGAATTACTTACAGAAAACTGAACAAATACCAGCAGCAAGGTACATTAGGAAGGAATACTTAGTTCCTTAGTAAAAAAATGTAGCACTTCAATAACCAATGCCTAAAAAACAGCAGAACTGGTCCCAGTGAGTGTAAATCAGCTACTGATTTCAATGAACTTGTGTCAGTCTACCCCAGGTGAAGTTCTGGCCCACTGAGCTCAGAGAAACAAAATGTCACCTTTACTTTCTAAACACTCTTTCTCATATCATATTCCCCTTGTAATAATGTGCAGCAAGTGTTTAGCTCAACATGCCTCTTATAGTTTCTGTTTGGGAGATGATTTTTCTTTTTAATTTCTCTGTCAGGCACACTTATTGAAGCGCACACGCTTTAGACAGGTGCAATCTGCAAAAAAGGTTTGAAAGACAGTGATTTATTTATGAAATTCCTGGTTGAGAGGGTGAGGTAAGCCACACAAAAATTTTAATGCTTCTCACTAATGTAAGGCATATGTGTTATATATGTAAAACATAGGGAAGAAAGGCATTTGGAATATTTGGGCACAAATCCTTTACAGGGTAGAACTGCAGTGGAACAAAAGGGGCAGCAGGAGGAGAAGAAGCCATAAGGACAAGTTCTGCTCTACCTTTAATTTCACTTTGTTACCTCAGGGCCAGCAACATTTATTATATGGACTATACACATACATCAAGTTTTTGTTCTTGTGTGTTTTTGTGGAGTCGACACAGCAATCAAACCTGAAGCTTCATGGTGGGAGCTTAAATTTACTAAAAGCATAAATTCACTAAAAGTCCTTGCACTAAAGTGTTTTACTTCTAGCTAAACGCTTCTCCAAGCCAAAGTCCTTTGCTCCAGCTGGGAGATGTTTTGACTTGCAAATGCCTTCCAACAAAATGGGCACACTGGAGTCCAAGGTGTGCACTGGGGACACATTTTTTTGGCTGTGCAAGTTTGACAGCTGCCAGTGCCGATGTCCTGGGGTAAATGCACTCTTCCTCCACGAGGTTGCTCTTCCCAGCACTGTGGAAGGGGGGAGGACTGGCAGACAGCCACTCTGCAGCATCTTAAGAGGGATTTTCCCCACTCTATCTCCTACCACTGAGTGCCCCTGTGACCCTGTGAGCTGGCTGAAGAAGAGGTGTATCCTGTCCTCTGAGGAGCAGGTGACTGGGAGGAGGCAGTGGGAGCACGCTCCCTTCCCATGCCAAGCCATGAACCACCAGACATTGTCCATACTCACTGGAAAAAAGCAATTGAAGGAGACCCGTGTGGAGAGGAAAAGCACCTGTTTCATGCAGGTTGCAGCTAAAAAGTGCAACTAAGCAGCCTGAATTATGGGAGGGAGAGTGATGTAGGAAAGAGCAGCAGGTCCTGGGGTTAGAGACTCCTCTGGAGCCTAGAGTTAGCGAGGGATATAGCCAAACATCTTTTAAAAGCACATCCAAAATAAAGAGATTTTTGAAGAGTTCAATGGTCCTAGCTGTAAGCAGATGGCAATTATTGCAGGCTTTTTCAGCTGAAATGGCATTGAGAATTGTGGAGGTGAGGTGGCAGCGGCTGAACTAGCTGGCTCAGAAAGGACAGCCCCTGCACAGAGGCAGGACAATCAGACTGCTGACGCTGGCAATCAGGAGCTGCTGAAGCCACAACAGTGACCAAGAAGATATTAGAGCTGCCCTATATCTTTCTGAGGACAGGAAAGTTGCATTCAATAAGGTGGAGGGTGGGGCTTTGGTGGAGAGATTCAAGGTGTGGGGAGAAAGGGAGAAACCTGATGTGAAGGACCTGTCAGAATGATGATCCTAACAGGAATAACTGGGATACATAGCCAAAGGCAAAGGCCATCCCCACCACTCAAAGGGGAAAATCTGTACTCATTACAAGATCCTGTTCTGCTCCATCATCTTGTCCATATTCCTGGCATATAGTATGGAAAAACATGTCAAACCCTGTGGGGGTATAACACCCAACCAACATCACACAGGACACCAGTGCCAGGAAAATGCAGAGCTGGCAGTGGAGAAATGGAGCCAAAAAAGATCCAAGCAACTGTCTAACAGTGAACAAGCCCACGAGCCACCCAACCATGCTCCAGTGGTGAGGAGCAGAGTTCTTTCTGCCCTCCAAAGGGAAGAGCAGTGATTTAGGAGGCTGCCAGTAGCTCCCCATGAGTGAAAAGGGTTAGAAAAGGAGTCCTCACCTGCAGTGTAAGAGCTATTGCTGTCAGGATCAGAGCTGAGGAAATTAAAGTCTCAGACTAGAAAAGTCATATTTATCATGTCTTCTCTTTCTCCCTGAGGGGTGGGAGAGTTAGATGGAGGGGAAGGGAGGAGATGCTGAGCGTTGAGAGTTGCTGTGTGGATGTACAAAGGAAAAGATGACATTAATCAAGGTGGGAGATGAGAAGAGTTTTTGCAGTGCCCACAGAGTAAAACTGGAATGGAAGATATGGCAAGCATTAGAGAGGACCCCAAGGGGATGGGGCTGCAGGTGGAAAGGAGATGAGAGAAGAAGCATGGAGAGATACCAGATGTAAAAGATAACAACCCAGTCGAATTTTGCCAAGAATAAAGGCTTCTGAGCCATCACTTTGAATTCACATGTCCACCCTCTACTAGTAAAACCATTAGGCAGACAAGAATTAAGAGGAGAGAAATCAGTCGCCTGCAAACAGCTTGCTGAAGACATGACATTCCTGAAGAAAAATGTACACAAGCCTAAGCAGCTTACAAGAGCGAGCTAGCTCACCCGGCTCACCCCCCACGAACACTATTAAATCCATGAGAATCAGAACAAGGAAATTGTCAGGGAAAGGCTGCGATTAGCCAGAGCCTTGACTAGAAAAATAGTTTATGAATTGTCATAAAAATTTAAAGCTCAACCTCGCATTAGCTGCTGCAGTGTCTCTGCTCCCACCTACAGTACAGTTCGTCTCCCTCTATCTTCATCACTGACTGTGCCAGTACAAGGGGGAAATCTTCTGAATGCTTCCCCAAAATTAAATGCTGAAACAGCATATCATTATTTTTGATATTCAAATCTATTATTAATAAGCTATAGACTACAAAAAGATTCTGAACATGAGTGATACATCTCATAATTCTGACCTATTAACAGAAGTACATGAGTCTCCCTGGACCGAAAAAATAGTTGTTAAAAAAGATGAATCGCTTACTCATATCAAAATAACATGACAGTTTCATGAAAGATTTCAAAATAAAAGTTAATAAGTTAATGGATTCATTTTACTGCTCCTGAAATGCAAACAGACAATGCAGAACAGTCATATTCTTATTAAATAATGTGAATCAACGACTCCATCATGTTTGTATTAAGCAACAGGCACTAACACTCTCTCCTATGGTGTATTAAGGCTAGCATGTCAGTAAGAGGGCAGAGCCAAAGCACATTCTAAATCTTCTTTGCAGTCAGTGACCGGGTATTTAAGATTTTGTTATATACCTAAGTATTATCCTGAATGCAGGGGTAGAAACACCACCCCAGATGATGCCAGCAAACCCTTTCCTATTTACAATTGCTCCTAATCCTCGTGGTTTGTGTGAGACGCACCTTATCAGCCACCCTTTTATCCACCATGCAGCAGAGTGCTGGGAGCTCCCTGCGTCCCTTCTCCTAAACACCTCTCCCAGGAGAGAGAGCACTCCCCTCCAAGAGCACACAATAGCTTCTGGTGGAGCCCAGGCAAGTGTCTTGAACCAGGCTGCTGGCTTTTCAATAGTGAAAACGGGGAGAGAGGAGTATCATGCCCAATGTGCACTAGAGGAAAATGTTTCTGATATTTTTGGTTTTAAAAAAGTAGGGTTTTTTTCCAGTGTGAGTAGAATAAATATAAAATGGCATTTCCCTGATATAAAAATAATTCTTCTGGCTTCTTACTAGTGCTGTAGCTCAGAAGTATTCCTGAGGAGCAAGAAGGTACTTGGAAAGAACATTGCCCTTCGGGAGTGGTGGAGGGACTTTCTCCAGCCCCATGGATGTCCTGCTCAGTTTTGGCTGCATTATGTGGGCTTGATAACCAAAGCCCTTATATGCACAGGGGTTACTTTAACAGGAATGAGGGGTAACAAAAAAATCTTCCATTTGAAAGTGGATTGCATTGTGCAGGCATAAGGGATTTCACTGCCTGCTCATAATAGATGGGAGGGTTTTAATGTAAGAAATCAGGTGGTGAAAGGACAGGAAACAAGTGACTTGTGGCTCCTGTTATTTAAACATGAAAGGGGCATGTGAAGAGGCATTAATTTCAGCCACACTGGGCTGAAGGATAAGGACTATTCACATTAGTAAGGCTTTGGAGGACTGGGCTTGTAAACCCCAGCTGCTTAAACAAAACTCTGAGGCACCTTTTTTCAAGAGTACCTAAATCTGGTTTTCTATAGGACCTTCCCCTCTTAAGTTACTTAGGATATATCTACCCCATCCATGTTGGGTAGCAGGGGGACTGTGCCTGGGCTGCTGGGGAAGGAGGGATGAGGGAGACTGCCAGTGAATGGGGCTGTGGGCTCAGCAGGACCTCCACAGGCTGGGCTCGATGCACCGGCACAGGGCAGGGACCGGGGCGTGCACACTATCCCACATTTTTCATCCCCTCAGGCACTTTCAAAACTGCTACCTTAAGCCTGCAGTAGGATTTCAGCAGAGGTCTCTTAGGTTTTAAGCAGCTTCTAACTGTATTTATGTGCTTTATCCCTTGAGTAGGATAAACAGGTTAGCAATTAACTCTGGTTTTCTGACCTCTAGCTGGATAACCAGATCTCTAATTATATTTTCAGTGGCAGTGAATCTCCAGAGTTGTGTGACACTATCTGAAAGTTTCCACTCCCATGTAACATCTGCAGCTTTATGTGGAAATTGGCAGCCAAGAAATTATCGGCAAAACAGAAAGCAATCTTTTTTTTCCCCCTCCTTGGTACTTCTGCCTCCTCAGCACTTCCAATCCTTCCTCTCTGTTGCTTGGAAAATATTTACCCTGATAGGTGATTTCTGATATGACAGACAGATCATATTGAAAACCAAAGAATTCTGAGAAGTATTTTATTCAATTTTTTTTTAATAGGATCCTTGTAGTAGATGATATTCACAGGAGTCAAGAAATTAGAGGCAAGGATAAGCCCCATGCCTTGATAGGTTATTTTCTATTGTTTCTCAATAGAGCAGTATTTTGTGAAAGAGGGTGCTTTTTAGGGCTACAAAAATATTTTTTTATGAAGAAGAAAAGGAAGGAAAAAAGAATAAAATTTAATGTAGCTCAATGTAGAAGCACAAGTGACCTTCGGAAGGGTGATACAGCTGGAGGGACAGCTCTGGAACTGGCAGAGCACACCTCAGGAACAGAGTATCTAGATGGCCTAATGCCAGGAGTTAACAGTGACAAAGCAGAGCAATTTGGAAAATCAGCTTGCTGTCATCCTGTATGCATGTAACTCTTGAAATAAAACAGTGATCTAATATAAAGGAAGTATATGGATTTACTCTGACAGCAATGCCAAGTGTTCATTCCAATCAAGTGCTGCACATATTCTCACTTTAAAAGGGGCAAAATAGACAGCAAATTAGCTATGTTCACATCTTCAGAATGAATGGTCTTTGCACTAATTTTTCCATGTGGATTCCTACTACCTGTACAGAAAATTCATGTCTGTGTCTGAGCCCACTTCTTACTTCACTGCCCATACAAATTATCCTTTCTGAAGACAGATGTGAAAGAACTGTTGAAGGTCTGCATCAAACCAGAAGAAAAATAAACTACTTCTTACTTACATAGAACATGATAATTTATTGTAATAAAAGCTGGTTTGGACTCACACCATAATCACTTCCACGCTTCAGGCTTCTGTGCTGCAAAGATTATTTTGGAGAGCTGTGCCAAATTCCCCTGTCATCAGGACAAATGGGCAGTCAGGCACTGGTAGATTCCTTCTCAAGAAGGTGGAATCTAAAGTAAGATGTGCACACCATCAGATAATAACCTACAAAAGTAAAAGCCAAGAGAAGAAAATATGGTTCACAAATCAGCTGGAAAGGTAATTATACAGGTCTAGAGGACCATGACAAAGTCATTTTAGAAGCCTAATTTTGATTTTCAATGCAAAAGACAGAGGTGAGCCAATTAGTTCCTGCTTAGATCTTTCCCTTCTCAGAGGCTTCCCGGTTTCTCACAACTTGCCACCAGCTCTGTTCAGCAGGGGCCAGTGCATTACACACCCAGCACCAGCCAAGTCCCTATTTTGCCTGCTCTAGCCCTGCCACCTAGAAAGAAACTCATAACAAAGGTTACTCACACAGTGACTGTGGAGAAGAGATCCCTAGTGAGCCGCTGCTGTTGGAAATCACATTTCCTGGTTATATACAGAAAAGAAACAGTGGGAATGTAGTATGGAAAGCAGGTGAGATACATTCAAAGGGATGCACAGCTGAGGCAGTATTCAGGAAAAGAGAAAGAGAGGAAAGACCAACTGAAATTTTAATTGGTCTCATCTTTTAAAATAGTGGAGCAATTATTTCATAGAAAATTTTCAGATAAGGAACAGACTTAAGCATCCAAATGAACTTTGTGGAGGATATACCTAGAAATCACTGTACCCAGAACAAATTAGCAAGGTATAAGCAGACTGCATATACAAAAAGCACCCATAAAGTTCATATCTACTCCTGTGTTGGGCATCCAGCTTACAGAGTGCCTGCTCGGCTCACATGGCATGGACGGAGCCATATAGCCGCCCTTCTGCCTCACATGTGGACAGGCACAGAGAAACAGACACATGAGAAGCAAGAATACAGGAGTGAAATTCTTGCAGATCACAGATTCAGGACACAAAACACTCTGAGTGCTTTAAATAAAGGTCTAAAAGGAAAAAAAAATACTATACTGAAAAATTTATTCCTCAGAGAACAAAAAAATGGGGATGATTCTGTTCTTTAGATGCCTGAAAGACTCCAAATAAATCAAGACCAAATAAATAGGCAGGCTATTCCAAGCTGAGCTTGAAGAGTAATGTGCAAAAAGAGTTGTTTCATGACCGAGCCTTCCCCATAGGTGTGTTCTCGTCCTCTATAACCTGTGTCTAGGCTAAAAAAAGACCAGACATCCTTCCTGTTTCTAAAAGTTCTGCCCTGTTTTTGTTCTTGGAAGAGGTTATAAAGGCTTAATTCTGCAGCTACCTGGCCAACCACAAATAGTTTTTGGTGGTAAAGCAAAGACAGGGGATCCAGTGGTTGTGGTTGGATAGCCAGCAGTAACAGTGTATGCTCTCTGAGTGCGCCCTTCTCCAAGAAGCTTTGCTGTTTCCCTGTTCCCTGAAGTGGAAAATAATTGTCTCATGAGAGTGTTGGCTTTTTAACAGCAAGTGATATACATACACCAATATTCAGATGGTCTGAAAATTAATACTAATCTCTGTGACAGTGTTACATATTTGGTTTTCACCTTTCCAGTTTGTGTGTTAGCTTTTGCAATGCCATCAACAAATCACCTAGAAAACTAAAAGTGATCCATACACACAGTTTAAAGTTAGTAATGAAAAGTGGCACTTGTCCATTGTCCAAAGATGCCATCTCACCTGATCAGAATTTAATGCATATAAAAACAATATTTCACACATTTATGGAGGGGATTAAAACCAGTCTTGACCAGTTACTGGTGCCTTTTAGTTTGGTTTAGTCTGGTCAGGAAATGATGACTTAATAAGAGCCCACCTCACAAAAAGCATGCAAGTCTGAATTAGAAGTGTGAAACTGAATTTATGAAATAACCTTGGCAGTAAATAATCGCACACCTCAAACCAGGATTCATCACACACCTGTGTGGTAGGGAATGGAAGTCAGCTTCATCTCACTCAGAGTATCAATCACTCCCAGGATGCAAATTCCTTGAGATACAGAAAGATTACTTTACATAAAGTGCAGAAAGTGTTTGAATCCATGTAAGAAAAGCTTCAGCACAGCATTGTACAGCCTACGAGTGTCCTTAGAAACACGCTTTTTTCACCATTTTACACATGAACACAAGTATGGTATGTAGACAGATGAACTAGCTTGTAGCTGCAGACATGCTATGCTTCATTCAAAGATTTATTCAAAGCTTTCAGTAATGAGCGTTGGCTCTTCATCAGAAGAAGCCTCACCTTCCATCAATTAGTAGCAAAAGGGTGGGTCTTCCTCCCTGAATGTATTTTGGGTGTTCTGCTTCTTTCTGACAGCCTCTGGCATTTCTGAGTGGTGCCCAAAGGAGGCTCAGCCAGCAGGACACACAGCATCATTCATGTGTGTCTACCATCCTGGCTGGGACTGCTGTTTTTATACTGTCTGCTCCAGTATAGGCACCCAAAGGAAACACCTGCATTTCCAAGCAGCCCAGAATCCAGTATCACAGCTTTTCTGAAAATCCAGGCCTTGAGTGAGATATGTACATCAAAGTCAAATTCTTTTAAAAGACTGGTCCCAAGACTTTGGCCAAACCCTTCTAAACCCCAGCCCTTGGTGGCCCTGCCAGGTGCAGGGACAGCACAGTCAGTCCAGACAGCCACTGCTCGCTGGGGTCTGTGTGGCAGGCACAAAGTGAGCCAGGCATTTTGCTGGGAAGGCAAACACCACAGCCAGAAGGAGACAGATTGTCTTGTTTTTAACTTCTACTACATAATACAATACTTAGGTTCCATTCACTGCACACACAGTCTCCTAAATACTCTGTTATTTGGTAAAACTGTATCACAGTAAATCCCTGTATCAGGTACATTGCGAGGGATTTCTGACACCAAGATTCCTTAAGAAAAAAGTATGCATGTGAAATGCATGGAAGAGAAAAAAATGAAGGTCACTTCTTCATTCTCATGTTTTTTTTACTGTCATCAAAATAGTATAAACACATAAACATAAAAACATTAATCTTATAGCCCATTTTGTATGTTTTTTGTATATTAAAAATAACTGTTTACCTGCAGTTTCTTATTTCATTCCTTTTGAAAAGGGACTAATATAAAAAGTTTTAAAATTAGGCATTCCACTGCCACTTCTTTTCTATTACACTATTTATTACCTCTTTGAGAGTGCAGAAGAGGGCTGCAAATGACACTTTATTCCATAAGTCTTTAGGTCAAACTCAGTTTCCTACCGTGCTGATCACATTTCCTTTTTTTTCAATTTTGGCAAGGGCTAGATATTACCCATCTTCATATTAGATTTTGCAATATAATCCTTGTTACCTAAGCCCACCTACACCTGTCAGTGTACAGCTTTCAATTTTTCTTCTAATTTTTCTTTCTTTTCTTTTCTTTCTTTTTTTTTAATTTTTTTTTTTTTTAAGATTCATACGTGGAATCCCTACCCTAATTGATATATAAAACACCGAGGCAAAAATAATAAACCTGTTTGCAGCAGTTTGGCAAAGCCTGAGAGGAAGCATGGGGCCAGAGAGCTGGGCAGGCCCAGGTCTTGCAGTCACATCCAGAGTTAATTGAAGTCACTGCCAGCCTTGGTATAACAGAACTGGAAGTCTCTATTCAGAAAGAAAAAAAAGAAAAAAACACTTTAAAGACGTGCTTAATTCAGGGCACATCAGATCACCAGCATCACCCATCTGCTGGAAATCAGGCTCACATCTAAACCTGGAGAGCAGATCAGCTCTCGTTGCTATTACATTTCCATTCAGGGGGGCTGGGGAAGGTACGTGGAGGCTGCACCCCAGAGCACAACAGCGACATTCATAGCAGCCTTCATTCACTCCTCTGCAATAATTCTTCTCCCTATATCCTACAGAATAGTCGTTTAATATTTGTTTCTAGGTAATTAATTTTGGAAACGCTCTTCATTAAAATTGAACAGATCACCATGTGTTCTGCATGTACTGCAGGCACCCAGGTAACCTGGGGCTTATGCTGTGCAAAGCTGGAGACAGAGGAGCTATGGGTAGGATGGAGAGAGTGCAGATTTATAACATTGTTTTCAAAGTGTGAATGAACTGATAAACCTAATTTTCCTTGGTGCAGCAGTGGCCCCTCTCTACCTAAAAATTAGTAGATGCAGAACAGTGTTGAATATTCAGTATGCAACCAAGACTTCTGTCTTTGTTGTGCCCTCACTGGAAATTATTAAGCTTTTAAGTCCAGAAAAATACTAAACCTCTGTTCCCACGAGTTACATTCATTCTGCCCACCTGAAATTGTCATTTTGCAGCTTGATTGTAAAGTGGTTGGGAAGGAGGAGACAAACCATCATCAGACCAGGGCCCTGGCTATGAGGCTCAGCAGCTTCTCCTTGCCTGCTCTCAAGGACAAGTTGGACCATCAGAAACTTCTCCATCCTATTCCAGCAACCTCGTACCTTGGAGGATCAGGAAGGTCAGGGTGAGCACCAGCCATCATGAGCAGTACTGTATTAATCAGTGTCCATGGCTCATCTACAATTTAGAAGTTTGGGATACCCGATGAGGATAATTCATTTCACAATGATGTTCTCTATTCTCAGCAAATTAAAAAGGTGATGCTTTCTTTCATCTCCAGCCAGAAGACTGAGCATATGAGCTTGTGTTCCAGCGAGTAACAGGTCAGATTTCCTATCTTGATGAGGGCTAGTAGTGTTCCACGCACAATATAAGGGAGGCTTTGGAATAAAAATAGTACACACACGATGTCTAGTTATTATCCATCATTGTCATATAGACTTAAAACCTGAAACTAATTTGGTCATTTTATCAATTCCTCCAAAGAAGTCACTCTGCTTTGGATGTCCAGTCTTAGTCAGCCAAGACCACTTACGTAATCACACAAGCACCTTTTAATTTATATTCACATGAGAAGAAACTTAATTCTGACACTCTTAACTTTTGAAGGCTCAATTATTCAACCTTCATACCCCTCAAACAGATGGAGTTCAGGAGGAGGAAAACTTTATGAGTTGTTTTAAAATAAATGTATCACTGGGTAAGAGAATGTCTTAGGTTTCAGTGCAAGATGTAACCAAAACTGTGTATTCTGTTACCATCTGTTAAAACCAGGTGTGGCAGTGTTCATGTTAATGGGCCATTGAGTCTCACTGCATGACTGACAAAATTACATCATGCCATTGTCAGATGCTCCACCCAGGGGGAGGAGCTAAGCATTCCTACCTGGATATAATCTGAGACTTGGAACACCACAGTCAGCATTTCTCCACTGGATTCCTAGAGCAAGACTGGACCCATCTACCAGCACTGGACCTCAAGAAGAAAACTACAGCCTTCTAAAGGATCATTGCTTCAATAGGACCACATCTGTCACTGCAGGAGCACTGCAGCCACCATTTAATCAGACTGCTACCATCAGGGTGTCAGGTTGTATTCTGACTCTGTCAGTGGGTTGTTTTGTAGTACTGCATTTTTATTTTAATTTTCCTAGGAAAGAACTGTTANTCCTATTCCCATATCTTTGCCTGAGAGTCCCTTAATTTCAAAATTATAATAATTCGGGGGGGGGCGGGGGGGGAGAGTTTACATTTCCCCACTTCAAGGGAGTCTCCTGCCTTCCTTAGCAGACACCTGTCTCTTCAAACCAAGACAGAGAATGAAGTCCGCCACTCACAGTTAAGTCTGTGACATCATTTGTTGCATTAAATAATGGCAGTCACAGGCTGTTATCTTTGAAGTGTTGTGCACCAGATACATATCAGAGCATGGGTGTATGGCAATATCTGGCAAGACTGCTGTATTCACTGCTACTTGCAAGTCAGAACACAAATGCAGAGAGATGGCACTCTTGGATCCTGCTGTGGATCCCTTAGAGAGCTACACACACTTTGGTCTCTTTCCTTAAATCCCTCTTCAGCATCATATTCTGTCCTATTTCGGGCCCTCATCCTCTTAATTTCATCCTGATCTCCCAACCTTCCTCCTCTTTTCCCTTGTGAACCCCCATTCTCCCACCATCTTTCCACACTTCTGGTAGTTCTCCCCCTCCCAGTACTCCTGTCTCCTCCCATAGGATGAAACACATAAAACCACAAGACAGCAACCCTTACTGGCTATTCCCCTACCCAGAAACACAGAAATATAAAGTCATCACAAACAAACATCACAAAGAAGATACCCCCCAACCCACTCACCTGGGTTCTCTTTCTCCATCCAGAGCCTGGTCATGAACAGGTGAGGTGAGAAGCTGAAGACTGTTAAAGGTACCTAGAGCCTGCAAGGACTGTGTCTGGCCCAAGATAAACAACCAGCTGTAAATTCACTTTTTCAGAAACACCAGAGTTTGGTTAAAAGCAAAATTCTGCACTTATGTACCAAATATTGATGTGCTAGACTTTCACGATGAAATAATAGTGGTAATTTTTTAGGATGTTTAAGTGTATCAGTTTCCCTTAATTTCATCCTTTGAAACCGTGGAACCATGAAACTGGCTGCTTCCAGGATAGTTTGCCTTGAGTCAGAGACTAGCCAAAAAAAGCTCTTTAATTTTTATAAGTTTGACATAGCTATAAACAATACTGCCAGTACTGAGCATTAAGAAAGAACAAATCAGGCCATGCACAAAAAGCCTCATAGATTAGCTGTAAAAATGAGTTGTTTGGTTTTGGTTTTTTTTAAATACCAGTAAAAGCAGACACGTGTCATTGAGGTGCTTTAGCTTTCTCATTGCATTTGCATGGCTCCCCTTGCAAACTTTGCAACTTTGCAAACTCAAGAAGCTTTTCTTTTAAAATGAGAGATAGGCTGCTTATATTTTCACTTGTCTCCTGGATCTTGATCTGGATGAAAACATCAAGCACTGAAACACTCAAATCAAGACAGATGGCACAACTTTATAAGCAAGAGGAAGCAGAATTTCATGATGAAAAGCATCAAGGAACATATCTATAGGTGATAGCACCAGTGTGTCTATCAAGCTCCTCATATTTCTTATGATAAAATTACAGCCAATGAATCTCAACTCTGTGGTTAGTTATGTACTCCTTTCCAGTGCTTTGGATAAGATTTCACTGCATGACAAAAAAAAAAATTATTTAGGGGTAGCAGTACTCACTACAGTAAGAAGAGAGTTCAGCTTCTTGCCCTGATCTTCTCCTTTCCTTGCATCTTATCTATTTTCCTACCTAAAGCCATGATAAAAAAGAGCTGTAACATTCCTAAACCAGCAGCAACTCTAACAAGCCCCAGTAAAGTACAGAGGACCACGGCTGAGGCAGCAGCTTACATGAGCAATGCCTGAGAGGGGTCAGACCCTTTTTTGGCCAGGCTCCACAGAGAAGTGGGCATCAGTGAGTACACCTGTGTGCAGCCCCAAGCACTCCAGGAGCTCCCTGGCAACCCAGGCTACAGCAGGGAGAAGAAACACACCCCTGTCTACTATGTTTACAAGAAAGGATGCTGAAGAGCTTGCTGAAAAAGCTGCTTCCAGGGATGCCACGTTTGGCTCCCCTGGGAAGCAAGGTGAAATTCCATGGAAGAGGGGCTCTGTTGAAGAGGGAAGAAAGGATGTCTCCTGGGTATGCCCCCCTCCAGTCCCACCCTCCAACACTCTGGCTGTTGTGGACACTTCTGCCTCTGCTGACCCTTTTCCCAGAAAGTAAAACTGCATAGCACTGTATGTGCTGACTTGATACCCCAGAGATTTGTTGAGAGAAAAAACAGATATGAAAAAGGCAAGTAAGTGGATGTTTTTTCCTGTACTTCTATATTCCTGTAGCTTCCAGGAGAGTTTCCTCAGCATGTACCTAACCCCTTTTTAAATGGCACACTGACTTTGGCCACTGCAATGCAATGATGATGCTAACATCATCAACTTCCTGGGGCATATTATGTGTAACTGATAGCATGGTCAGCAAGATATGGGACAATGGTCCAATAATAAACCGGGCTCCGTGGGCACAGAGATTGAGAAAAAAAAAAAAAAAAATATGTAAAAAGTGGAAGGCAAGAGTCCCAAACCTTCTTATTTTTAAAAAGGGGAACATTTCAAAGTGAGTATCAGGCACCTGTTGTTATGTGCTAATGGGGAAATCTTTCCAGCAGATCCACAGGGCAGGTCTGAGATAAGCAGCTGGAGAATGATAAGTTATCTCTGTTGCAATTCAGGAAATACAGATGCTTCAGATGCTAATGGTGTGTCAGCAGGGAACCAGACACACAGAGTGGACTGGGGTTAAGTAAGCCTAGGAAGGTGTTTATTCATGTATAACATTTGCAGGGAAGGTGACTCCCTACCTCTCTCCTGGCTGCCCAGAGGAGCTGCTTATAACCAGAAATATGCTCAGAGAAGTCAAGCAGAAAGGTCGGGTGGGGCGAGAGGTGAATCCCAGCCATGACAGCCCTCCCGTGAGCACTGGCACTCCCCAGTTCCACACACATCCTGGGAAGGATGGGGATCTGTCCCCCTGCACCTGCCAACCACGGCTCCGCAGGATAACCCAGCCAGGCTCCGGTGCCACTGCCGGCACTGAGGGACCGTAATGTGCTGCAGCTCGGAAAAATTAGAGGTCACTTGTGCATCCTTTGGCACTGGGCTGGATCGACTGTAGCGAAACCATTCCCAGCAGACATTTGTCCAATCTATTTTCAAAATCCTCCCACTGTCACTCTAGGCAATCTATTCTTGTGCTTTCCAACTGAAAGTTAGAAAGCTGTTCTTAATGTCTAATCTAAATCATAAGTCAACTTTAGAAATGACAAGTATGGTTAAAAGTTTCAAGATTTTTCCTAATAATAAATGTGGTTTTCATTTTATTTCTCTGTTGGTTGCTGCACATTCAGGGTACTTTCAAATCACTTTTTGAAACATCCCTCTAGAATCATGATGTATAGAAACCATATTTATTATTTTTCACAAGAGCTGAGATTGTCATTTAATTACATAAATCCAAGAGTAGGAGATTTAAGGAGGAAAAAAAATTGCAATAAGGTCCTTAGAGAGATGCCAACACTTAATTGAGCTGTAAAAGGTTTGGGGGGGGGGGGGTGTGTTTATCTGTATGCCTCACAGACCCATTGCCCAAAAATGTTCTGAAGTGACAGCAATGTGAAGCAGAAGAAACATCTCACCCATAACTAATAGAGAAAAATATCTCAGGTGTGGGAGACATATATTCCTGTGTATATATGTACATCAAAATCCCTTCTAACTATCCCAGTCATGTGAACACTGTCTTTCAGTTTGCAAGATCCCGTTCAAACCAGCTAATAACAAAAGAAGTAGTTTCCTCTTGCCTCACCGAAGATGAGCCCCTAGAAAACTGCCACTTTGCTCTGGTGCTTGAATTCAAAAATGCTACTCAAAAAAACCTGGACTCACTTTCTGATTCAAGCTTTTTGAAAGTGCAGCCTAAGGTTGCTACCAACCCTGATTCAAGTGCAGAAACACGATAAAAACACAAATAGGAGCTCCTATCTTTTACACCAACAGCACCAGATATGAAGGAAAACTACACTGGCTCAACTTTCTAGATACACATGGCTGGGCACTGATTCATCCCTGGAGACAAACATGCTCAAAATTTACATCCTCAAAGCTTGTTATTTATCACTGGAAATGCCTAGCTTTTTAACTAGGGTGTCACATTAATTTTGCTTAACTTTAGCATCCGTGGCATAGTCAGCTGTATCTGAGTGAGTTACCCTAGGCACTGCACTTCCTCCCAGAGCAGACACAGAAGCACAGCAGATGAGCTGTGCCTCCCCTTGGCTGCCAATGGCCCCTGCAGACGGCTGAAGTTAGGCAATATTACCATCACCCTCGCTGCCTGCATCCTTCTCTCCACAGCCCGGGGAAGAGAAGAGAGCAATTCCTGGTAAGAGACGAGCGACTGTCTCCGCTTACCATTTCCTATCAGCAGGCTCAGGCCAGCCAGCATGCCCTTTTCAAGGTGCCCGCTTATCAGGATTGTAATTGCGATAACCTGGAGAGCACTTCCAGGCTGAGAATTCCCTTGGAAAGCCAGGTATCTAAAAATTAGGTATTCCAACCCTGAGTTTCAGTCTCCCTCTAGGTATCTAGCCTGAAGTGCATTGCTAGTTTCTTTTCTGTACCTTCAGCAAACATAAGGGAGGGAAGAGAGCTTGTGGATGTCCTAAGCTGTTTGACTTTTGCTTTTACCATATTACACTGGACCTATATGTAGGATATGCCTTTTCCTTTATGGATATAACACATTTTCTACAAATGACATTCAAATCAAGAAGCAGTGTCTATGGTCTTGTGTTTTGCAGACCAACCTAAGACAAGAAACACAGTCCAATGAAAGGCCCAGGACTGTACACTCCTAGAAAAGAGGAGCAACCATTCATTCTCATTGTGTCAACCATGCACTTTAGAATGTGAAGGTATGTAATTTCCAAATGACCCCAGCTTCCACCTTCAGCATGCCTACAGGACATATAGCACCAAGCTGGGTGATCTCAGCCATGTCTGGAAGAGCTAGCTCTGTTAAGCTACATGCACACATACATACATACATAAGCTACATACATCTGAAGCCAGCCCCTTTCAATCTGTTCTCCACTCCCTAGACTTTTTTCTTCACCCTGCTGTGTATTAAAGTCTACAAGATGAAAATTTTTGTCCTCATTCCCAAAGTGCTGCATGACAATAGAAAATCTGGGCCCTGTTGATGCAATCTAGCAACATTATAATAAAAAAAATTTTAACTGGAAGTGTCACACAACAATAATGAGGGGCAGCTCTCCCATTACCACCTGTGATGACCGGGAGGTGTTCAGATAGGAGGCAATGAAAAGAGTGAAGTCTTCATCTCCTACCCTTAAAACTAAAGCAGGCAGATTTTTTAATGAATGCATTTATTTTTTGTCAGCAGACATGAATATGTTACTGGACAAATATGTAGGTATAGTATAAAAAAAATGACTGTAAGAAAAATGAAGAAAGGAAATAATGGGGGAGGAGTACAAGAAACCCCTCAAGAAATCTGTGAGCTGGTAGAAGCCACTACACCGCCAAATTGCCTTTGAGAAGTCCAGCCTAACCATGTTTCACCATCCCGAAAGGTTTGAACCAGCAATGCCAAAACTCTGGAGCAAAAGGACTAAATCAGAGACCCTTTTGGCTGCATGAAGATCCTTTATTTGGAGCAGAGAGCAAGTTGTCATGAAGCCATGGCAGGGAAAACACACTGACACGGGGTCCCCCAGGATTACTGGTGCCAAACACAGAAGCTACTGTCAGCTCACAAAATGCTTTTCTGACATGCCAAAGATAAAAATTCTGTATTGCCAACCACCCTTACCACACATCCCAAAACATGCCATATGGCCGAAAGTATGACAATGGATTTTGCCATTCCTTGGGTTTGGGTGTGAATTGACAATGAGTCTAACATATAAATTACATCATCTTTTAACTTTTTGTGATATATAACATCAGACAGCTTTGTCTGGGACAATCCATCATGAACTAGTCTTGTTGACATTCTGGATTCTCTCTTCTGACCTTGTCCTTTCAGCACAGGCATAATTGTGCTTATGATAATTTTATTCCCAGTTAGGCAGTGATTCTGCACACCTTTGAGTTACAGAATAACTAAGAAGCCAGTTCTCTGTACGACTGCTGAAACAAGGCACCTTGAACCAATTTATGCTGGAGCGCAGTCCGGTAGTGTGGCAGTAAATAAAAGTGGATAAATTCACCTCTCTCAGTGCACATAAGTAGGTTAACTCTTTAGTCCTGTTTATTGTTGACTATACCACAGGTGTGCTCTCAGCCAGGGGCTCCCCTCTGAGGAAACACCAACCATATGTTTGCGCAGCAGAAAGTGGAGGGGGGAGATGTACGACCAAGTCTTCACGGTATGGAGGGTTTAGCAGGGAAAGGGAAGAGATCCAGGCTCATTTCTGCCACCCAGCTCACATGCAGACAGACTCCCATTTCAGCCACTTATCATCGCTAATTTTTATGTACCTGCATATCATCATGGGGATTCAGGGATATATATATATTTATTTTTTTTTTAATGTAACACTTTAGCAATCATCTAGGTGATGGGCAAATCTTTTTTGTTGAAGGATCGACTGTTCAGTGTCACTTTAGTAGGAATATACAATTATTATGGTACATGAATTATTTGAGCTGTTCCCTGTGAAGACTGATTGCCTTTCATGGGCTGTGTGTGGGAGCAGCAGAGAAATCCCTGCTGTTCCAACTGGTGTCGGCACCCCCAGACAGTCAAGCATAGCTGCAGAAGTGCAACTGTCACGTCACCTGTAGCACTGCCTGAGTCATGGTCCCTGCCCACCCTGCACTCAAGTCAAGGGAGTGATTTAGCTTGTTTCTAACCACTGGATTTACATAAATGTGAGAAAATAAGTTGGACTGCAAATACTTAAAATTAAACTTTGAGCTGTCACTCATCAGAGCAGAGAGGAAGGGGCATCCCACCACATCCACATCTGCATTTTCAGGGGAGAAAGAGTTATGTCAGCTGTAGCCTCCTCTCAATATGAAACTTGGAGAGCAGTTATAGAAACAGGCTACTGCACTCCCACTGTGATAATTTGGTAACCAGAGCAGTGCCAGTGTGTTTTAGTTGAAGACCACTACCACCCAGTCACTTCTGCCCTCTTCAACACTTTTTTCAGCTCTGTCACCAAAGCTGACATGAGGATACGGAGGAACACACATCAGCTTGACCAGAGGCAGAAAGTAAGTTCATACAGAATCTGTTGTTTTAAAGCTGGAAAGAGTGGAAAACAGTGAGAGCTCTGCAGGCTGCTACTTTTTAAATTGCTTGACACAATATTCTTTCGTGTGGCTTCTGGGTCTGCTTCCATTATATGTGTTTTTCGACTGTTTCTGGTGGAGGTTCTTTTACCTGGAGTGTGGATATGTTGCTGAAGATGCTGTTCAAGTTTGCAGACTGCTCGTGTGCTACAAGCTAACCTTTACTGCCCTCAGTGCCTCCAGTCCCCTGTCTATCCAACTTTATTTGCCATCAAATTTAAAATAAAAGGAATTATTTATTCAAAAGATTAACTCCCTGGGGAGTAATTACTTGTTTTTAGCATTGGTCTGACTGCATGGCCTAGGCTTCAGACCTGGAGAGGTGCTTCTGGAGATCAGGGCCGAATAACAAGACAATTTACTCTTATCTCCTCCACAGCCTCCTCACCTACTCCATTTCTCGAAGCTGTTACTTAACATAGCATTAAACATAAATGGTTATCAATCCAGTCCAGAAAGTGAGCAAGAGACGTTAATAGACAAGAAATGGATGTTTTTGACAAATGCTGAAGCTCATGGAGGAGTAGTAACACTGCAATAACAGAAACTGAGTTTCAATTGAGTTGAAAAAGCAATTATCTGGTACTATAGAATGAAGTGAGAACGGGGAAACATTTTATGATGTTATGATTCCTCTTCCTCATAGTTTTTTGAGGTGGATAGGCGGTTGCTACGAGTTTTTGCATTTAACCATGAGTCCACCAAAGGCCGCCTCAGTTCTGCTGTACATTTGCTCTCCCAAAACAGCCTCTGTGCAGTAACATTTGTCTTAGTCTGGTATTTCAGACTTTTCTCTGAGAGCTTTCCTGGAGGTTCAGCACAAAAGCAGACACAGCGAAGAACCATCGAGGCACAACCAGAGTCCCACCGCCAGGCCGGGGACGCTGCGGGGAGGACAGAGCCGACAGAGCCGACAGAGCCCCCGGCATCCTCCCTTCGCGGTTTTGCTTTTTTTGGGGGGGTTGGGGTTTTTTCGGTTCTTTGGTTGTTTTGGTTTTTTTTTTCCAATTTATTTTTCCCCTGCAGAAGTCGAGGTTAAAACCCTGAAACCCGAAGCCCTGAAACCGAGCTGTTTGGCCCCGCCGGTGGCACGGCCCCGCCACACACGCCCGTGTCCGCTGCGTGGCCCGGACGCCGTCGAGGTGGGGAGGGGACGGCGGCGGGGGCCAGCGCAAGCAGCAGCCTGCTGCCTGGGGTGACCGTGACCCGTGGGTTATGCGAGGGTGACCGAGGGGCTGGGGCGGTGAAGGAGCAGGGGAGAGGGGTTTTCTCACGGGCAGGAAAAGGCAGGATCCCGTGTGCCTGCGTGGGGGAGGGAGCGAGAACCGCTGAGGTTTTATTCTTGAGAGAAGCAATTAAACTCAAATTAGCTGCGCTCACGAGGTGGGAAGAGAGCCCCGTCTCTCTGTCTTTACTCCTCGGGGCGGCCGGCGGGGCAGCCCCTGGGGCAGCGCGGGCGCCCAGGCCGCTGCTCGGAGCATCCCCGGCGGCGGGCGCGGCGCTCCCGCATCTCCCCCGGCAGCCCCGGCGCTCCCCGCCCCGCCCGGCCTCGCCTCGCCTCGCCGCCACATCCGGGGCGGGGGGTGAGGGAAATTCAACTTAAAGAAGGGCTGACCCAGAGCTGCTCCCCGGGCCCGATCCAGCCCTCGGTGAGCCCCCGGCGTTTGGCAGGAGCGGGACGGGGCCGGGAGCTCTCTGTGAGGCCGCCGGGTGCCGGCGATCGAACAAGTCCGGTCTCCCCAGCCTGCATTTTAATCCTGAAATCTGGAAATGGAAATTGTTTGATGTATGAGGAGACGTTATCTAATTAGGGCGTAAGAAATTTAATCTTTCCAGCAGGCAGGTCATATAATTAATGTTAATTTAACGCTCAAATTCTCAGTCATTAATTTTTATTCTCTTAAATGTAGTTTGGCAGGGCCCCCTGATCCATGGCAATGGATTTTACTGAATGTAAGAGCACACTTGGTCTTTGGAGTGAATTACTGCAGCCCTTCCTATCCCAATAACAAGATCACATCATGTATGCATTATTAAGCCATGTAATTGAATGGTCCATAGTTTGCATATCAGACTATTAAAGTAATGTGTTTTGCTTTTCTTCCAACACGTAATGTTAAAGCCTTTGCGAATATTTGGTGATTCTGATAATTATCACCAAATTACTACAAATGTTCTCTTCATTAACGTGATTTCGCTCAAGCATTTTTTAAAAAATGTCAATAATGCACTAAGTGGTGGCTTGTAAAGTGTTTTTTTTAAATAAAACTTGTCAACTACAATTCGAAAAAAGAAAGAAAGAAAGAAAGAAAGAAAGAAAGAAAGAAAGAAAGAAAGAAAGAAAGAAAGAAAGAAAGAAAGAAAGAAAGAAAGANGAAAGAAAGAAAGAAAGAAAGAAAGAAAGAAAGAAAGAAAGAAAGAAAGAAAGAAAGAAAGAAAGAAAGAAAGAAAGAAAGAAAGAAAGAAAGAAAGAGAAAATTAACAGTTGCACAGAAAAAAAAAAAACAATTCTCTTCTAAGACTGAAAAAGACGACTTGCCTTTTCTCCCTATTTTAGATAAGTGACTGTACACCTTAAAAGTTTCACTTCATCGGGAGCAAAAGTGCATCCAATCTAAAGAACTGTCGATTGCAGATGATACAGAACAGATGGAGGAACAAAGTTGGAGCTTTTCCCTTTACAGGGAATAGATGGGTACATAGGCAGACAGACAGAGAGATTGATTTGAAAAGATACTGACCTCTCTCCTTCAGCTGCAATTTAACATGTCCTGGGAGGAAAAAAAAAAAAAGAAAAAAAAAAAAAGAAAATAAAAGAAAAGAAAAAAACTCTCAAGTGAGACCTGCCTCCTCCCCTGTCGGCCTCCTGCCTCCCCCCGCCCAAAGTTCGCACTGTCATCTGAACAAACTGCTGCGCCGATCTCAGAAGGTGAATAATTCTCAATTAACTAAGTAACTAACTTTCTTTGTGCAATCTTGAGTCACTCACTTAACTAAATCTTAAGCCT
Source organism: Parus major (assembly GCF_001522545.3). Classification (NCBI taxonomy): domain Eukaryota; kingdom Metazoa; phylum Chordata; class Aves; order Passeriformes; family Paridae; genus Parus; species Parus major. Next base: position 73,321,237 of record NC_031770.1, on the reverse strand, counting down.
TCGAGACCCTTCATTATTGCCTTCCCCCGCCACACTATTTTCAAAGTTCAATAGCAAGGCAACAAAAAACACTGCTGCAAAATAAGAGTCTCTTTTAAAATTAAAGAGCTGCTCATTTGCATCGGAAGAAGTTATTTTTTCCCCTGCTTTGAATTATTTAGGTACAAAAAAAATAAAATAGAATAAAATGAAATAAAGGACACCCCACAAATTCTCCCGCAGCCCGTGTCAGGATCAGTGTCACGGATGCTCTGCGGGGTGCAAAGCCACTGTGACCAAGTGGGTAGGCGCTGGATCAGGTGTGCTGCTGGGCTGTGCGACTCGGGGCATCCCGCCGCGCTGGGAGGCGGCTGCTCCGCAGGCAGCACCGCTCGGACCCAGCGGCTCCCGGGGAGGGTGCGCGGTGGCGGGCGCAGGGCGGGGCGGCTGCCCCGCGGGACCGGGACCGGAACCGGGGCAGGGGCCGGGGCAGGGGCCGCGGAGGCTCCTCGCCCCACCGGGAGCTCGGGTCGGCCCGCGGCCCGCTCTTATTTTGGTTGGGAGTGGGGAGCGCTGCCGGCTGGAGCCGGGTGAGCGAAGGGAGGCGAACTGTGCTCCTCTGTTTGGTTTAGGGTCGGGTGTTTTTTTCTTTCCCTCTCCCTCCTCTCTCTCTCCCCTTCCCTCCTCACTATAGCAACCAACGCCAGCCTGACAAAAATGCACCCTCTGTGGACAATGGCCCAGCCTTCCTGCTCGCTTCGCTCCTCTTCTTCCTCGCCAAGCGAAAGAAAGTTTCCAGTCCCCCCGGCCCGTTCTCGCCTCTCCTCCCGAGGCAGGCTCCCGTGCAAACCCCGCTTAGCCCCGCCGGGACTGTGCCGACCCCCACGTGGGAGGCTGAGAGCGGGGGGGACACAGAAGTCGTCCCCCGGCCGGGGCCCCGATTCCCTACTCCGCCTTGAGAGCGGGCTGGCAGAACGCCCCTGGGCCACCGCCAGCCCCGTGTCCGTGTGCGGGGCCGCCCTGCGCGGCCAGGGCCGGAGAGGTGCTGCCGCTGCCCCAGCGGGGCTCAGCTCCCGGCTCCCGGGCTCGCCTCTTTTCTGGCGAAAAGCTCCATCTCCAGCCTGGAGCGCTCCGCACCGGGGGCACGGAGTGGGTCAGTGGCGACCGAGAGCCCTCTAAGAAGGCGCTTCTCAGAGTGAGGAGCGGGACTCGTGCCCGAAAGTGCCCTGAAAGCCGTAAGAGGGGAGGGAGGATCACGTCGCCCAGTGAAGCAGGGACACCATTTATCTGAGCTCTTCCCGGGGACGTTTGCTTGTCTCCATCAGGCATGAGCATTGACAAAACAAACAAAAAAAAAAACACCGTTAGATTTGTCAGAGAAAGCTGGGCACTTTTTTTTTTTTTTTTTTAATCTAAAAACTGTTGCACAGCTCTCCGGACAGAGCAGGCTTTGGAAAGACCTTTGTGAGACTGCTTTCCCGAGCCAGAGGCTGAATCGCCTCCTCTCTCCTTCCAATTCACCTGCTTTTCACGCCAACAGAAACGCCCTTCCAGCCCCAGCACGGGGCGGTCATTTTCCAGCCAGGCTTTTGAACACTAAATTACAAACTCCGTTGCACCAATCGCATCTGGGTCTGTCTCCGAGAATTCAATAAACAAGCTGTATTAACTCCAACCAGAATTTATCTCATAGACTGATGGAATTCGTCTTTTTTTTTTTTTTTCTTTTGCTTCTTCTGCTTCTTTTTCCCCCAAGGCCTCATATTCACCACTCAAAATTTAGCAGCCTGCCTTTGATAAATTACTCAAAGTAATCCCTGCAACAGCTAAGTCTGACTGGTTGACGTTGCATTAGAAGTCTTCATAGCGGTATCTGTCTATAAAATATTCACTTGCGGACTACAAAGGGTGGATCATTTTTAATGACAAGATTCAGAACTGGAGGATGAAGGGAAAAGATTAATATCCGTGAATTCAAATAATTTAATTTCAAATACTGAACTTAGAACATTATATCCCACTAGTTTAAACACTGATGCAGATAAAATAGCAGATTCTCAGATGAATGAAGCGGCCGGAAGAATAGAGTTGTGGGAAATGTTGGAAATTAACATTAATACAAACTTTAAAGGAACTTTTTTCTTTTTTTAAAATTCTACACCTTTCTATGTTCTGTCTTCTGGGATAGTCAGTATTCTGGCAGGGCAAAAACGTACATGATATTACATGTACACATGTGTATATCCTATATACGCAGAGAGATATTTTTTTTTTCTCTAGAGATAGGTGGAGAAATCTATTTAGATGGCATATTTTAATTTCAATGGGTAATGTGAGCTTGTGCAATCAAAGTTATCAATTTCTGTCCTTTTTGTTTAGATTTCTTAGTTAAATGTGTTTGTTATATCTACCCCGAGGAGAAGCAACTTGAAAGTGTAGCTTTTGAGTCATCTTATAAATACATCCCTGAGGCTGCGGTTCTTGCCGCTTTAAGCAGTTTTCATTAAAGCAGCCAGCTGCCTCTTTGTGTAGATTGGATTTTTTTAAAGCAATCACTTGTGAAGCCCCGGCCTCAGTTTTGTCTCTCCGCAGGCCCTTAAAGTTGAAGTTTCATTCATGTCTTGGGTCTCTCTGCCGAATCAGACTCGGAGCAACACTGGAAAGAGCCACACGAAAGCACAGGCTTGAATACCTCATAGAGAAAGGTTAAAAAGGAAGCAGAGATCAAAACAATCCCATCTCACAAAAGGTGCATTAAATGCGCCCCAGCAATAAGCACAAATCTTCCAAGTTGGCTTGTAAAGAGAGCACCAGGAGTCTCACGTTTATTGCACCCAGCAATTCTCTGAGCGACTCTCCGCGTCTTTGCACTCCTGGCGCATTTCCTCCTAAAACAACATCTAATGGGTAGATAATAGAGACGCGGAAAGGAGGCGCGGGGATTTCTCCCCCTCCTCCTTTCCTTTTAGCTGCGTGAGTCTATCTCAAGGTTTGGAGAGCAGAGCTTAAAAAAAAAAAAAAAAAAAAAGCTTTCCTCTAAACACAACAGGCATATGCAAATATACATTCCCCACCCTAGAGCCGCACGCATCCAAACGCACACAGGAGCGTGCGTTTGGGGAGCGCTCCCGCAGCCCCCCGAGCCGGGGAGGCTGACGAGCGGCGGCTGGAAGCCGAGGCTCGCTGGGAACGAGCCGTGCTCTTGTTTTGCTGCTGGAAATGTAGCTTTCTCTCCGGCACGCACGGAGTTGAAACACCAGGGAGCCCAACATCTCGTCAGCCGGAGCCCGGCGCGGCAGCTGGGGGCGGGTGGCGGGCAGGGGACCCCCAGGTGGGGAGTTGGGGGGGCCGGCGGGGGGCGGCCGGAGGACTCCCGCAACTCGCCCGCGTCCTTCTGGATGCACCTGATGTGTATGCAGCACCTCGCCTCCCAGCCAGGACTCAGCTCCAGTTAAGTGGCGCTCTATGTATTTTATAGCGAATATTCTCGAGTAGCTGCACTGCAATGAAGGAGATATCAAGGAGGCCTGTCAGTTCAAAGCTTTTGGGGTTGTTTGAAAATCTTCTTCACGTCAAAGTAAGCAGCCCTAGTATTTGAACAGCTGCTTTGAACAGTGAAAAGGGCTGAGCTGAATCAAAACACTGCAGTGTCTGCCCAAGACACCGCATCACCTTCAACCTGCTTTTATGCGAGCAGAGAAAAGGAAAGAAAGGCTGGTGAGACCTCTAATCCCGCGGGGTCAGCTCCGCCAGAAAGGGGCCACATGACTGTCTCTTTTACATCCCGAGCGGCCCGGACCCGAGCAGCGACCGGAGCCGGAGCCCGCGGCTGGCAGCGGCGAGGCGACAAGACCGGCGGTCGGGCGCTCGCTCCCCGCTCCCCGGCGCTCCTCTCCACAGGGGGAGATGGGAGCGGAGGATGCTTAAGGAGCGGTATTAATGACAGGGCTAACAATGATGGGGAGGACGAGGAGGTGGAGTCTGCGGCGGCTCTGAATGCACCGGCCGCGCTCCTCGCTGCTCCCAGCTGCGCCTCCATAGGCGTGCGCTCTGCCGGGGAGGGGGCAGGAGGGACGGCGGGGGGCTCTGCTGGGGAGACGGGGTTTTGTCCGCCTCCTAAGGCCGCGATGCTACTTCGGTAACTGTGATTCCCGTTAGGCCGTGAGATCTGCCGCTGGGCCGGCAGGGGTGAGCGGCACGCAGGACGGTCACCGTAGTAGGCAGCACCTGCCAGGGCCGGGCGGGACAGAGAGGGCCGGGGAGGGGGGGAACAGGAAATGCACCGTTGGGGCAGGCCCGGAGGGGTTTTTCCCCCACAGAAAAGTGTTGGTCGAATCTCGCCGGCCCCGTGTCCCGTCTCCTGGTGGCGGCGAGCCGCGGAGAGCGCGGTGCCGTCGGCACTCCACGGGGACCAGCTGTCCGTGGGGCGTGCACACGCCGTGGGGCCGGGGCACAAGGGAGGTCCCTCGGACGACCACCGGGGTAGCTCCGTGCTCGGCGAGCACCGCACGCTGGAGGCGCCCGCGTGAAAACCTCGCTCTGAAAACGACGCGCGGCGTGGCCCCTCGTGTCTCGTCCACGCACGAACTTTTGGCAGCGGACCTGGAGGAAGGCTGGTGGGAAAGCCGCCCCCGGCAGAGTTTCGGCGGCCCCAGGAGCGGGAGGGCTGGCCCGAGCGCGGAGAACGGGGCTGCTCTCCCAGGACGGTCCCCGCGATGCCTTGGCAGAAGCCTGCTGCGGACTTGCCCTGTTGTTTTGTTTCAACTCACTGGTCTACACCTAATTGGGAGGAGAGAGACGAGAAAATGAGCATCAAATTATAAAATTCCTGGGTGCCCAGTTGTTTACACACGGGAAACAAAAGGCACAGCTTCACTTCAGAGACACTGACTTCCCTCTCCGCAGCCCTCGCAGAACAGGCAGTATTGTTCTTCCCTCCGCCTGCACCTCGAAGAAAGGGGAAAAAACCCCAAACCTTAGGAAGAATCGCCACTCTTTCATGGACAAAGTTTGCGTCCCCCTCCTCCTCTCGTTCTCCTCCTCCTCCTCCCTCCCTCCCTCCCTCCCCTCCCCACCCCCCGGCAGAAGGAGCTCATGATACGCCGCTAAACTAACGAAACGAGGTAACTCCTGCTGCGCCCCTTGTCTCAGGGCACTGGATATCCTGTTTATGCTGCTGCTGTGTATATGTTTATGTGCAGGAGCCCATCCCCCCTCTCCTCCACACCCCCACGCAGAGGAATATTTCCAGGCAAGGAGCCTTTCCAGCGCTCACGTTAAATACGATGATTTATAAACAACTCGCAGAAGAAAGCTGTTTCTTGTTAGTAGTAATAAATTCCCCGGTCCGCCCTATTGTGTTATTTCGATGAAGATAGCGGGAGCCTGCGACGCGCACCTACCCCCGTGAGCGGTTTATTTTCGAGACAAAGCTATGGCTTTCAGCTCAAAAATGGGCAGCGAACTCTTTTCGCGTCGGCCAGCCTGGCGCTGCTTATTCTTAGGAAATACGAATCCAGTTCCAGGGTCTCCTTCCTTCCTGTCCGGCCCGCAACTTCTTTTCTTTTCCCTATCTCCCTCTTTTTTCCCTTTTTTTTTTTTTTTTTCCCTTTTTCCACCACCCTCTCATGACCATCTTCCGCATCCATGCAGAGTCACCAGCGCCGCTGAAGCGGTCCCGCAGGCATCCCGTCCCCACGGGACGGAACAAGCGGAACAAAACCACCTCCGCAGTGCCGAGGTGCGAAGCCCCGAGACCCCCGGAGGAGCGGTGTGCTCCTGCGACCACCGGGAGCAGGGCAGGGCGGGCGGACAGGCAGGGGG